>NC_143542.1:2601463-2760630 GCF_031878675.1 Megascapheus bottae | reverse complement strand
TGTCAGCTGGCCATCTGCAAAATAAGCCACTTGACTCTCAGTGGAGACTGGGCAAAGAGGTCTGCACGATTGAAGCCTCAACTCCATACAAAGCTCTTTGTACCTGGACTTCATTTGAACCCATGGCTTTGAGCATGCTAGGCTAGCACTCTATCACTTGAGCCACCCAGTTCTACTTCAAGCCACTTGCAGCTTTCTTGATGCTGAGTCATATAAACTTACCTGCCAGGGCTGACTTTGAACAGCAATCTGCAGATCTTAGCTTCCTGAGTAGCCAGGATTATAGGTGTGAGCCACCAGCACCCAGCATTTTACTTTACTTTTTGACATAGGCATCTTAATGTACAGGAAAAGGATACACCCACGGTGAAGAAAATACAAAACTAAAAAAAGGGTGCACGTGCGTTATGAGCAAGGCATTTTCAATAAACATGCTCAGGAGAAAGAAAAGCAGTTCCTGATTTCTGGAACCTAGCCTGGCGCCTACTGTCACCAGGGCCAGGGTGTTCTTGTTGAACAAAATCTCCCAGAGCATCATTACCAAATAAGGCCCCAATGTGACCATGTTCAAGGAGGCTGAAAGAAAATGAAAAGTAAAAGAGCACGTCATTGTCTTCGTGCCCCCAGCCAGCATGGGTAACCACTTTTAACAATTAACAGCCTGCCTCAGCCTGGTTTTGCTCTCCTACCCTCCAGATAAGATTTTTTTAAACCACACAATCACACAACTACTCTGCTTCCTGGTGGCACTCATCCAGAGCAAACTTAAATTATTTAGAGCCCTGCTCCTCACAATCATACAGCAGAGCCCCCCAGGGGTGTCTCTCTCTTGGCAGAGAACAACAAACCCAAAAATCTATTTAACTACAGATGTATTCCTACCTGTGGTTGCTTCTAGTAACCAACTTACAAAAAAGCTAAGGCCTCCTGAAAATCTGAATGTAAACAATGTGGGATTTCCTTTTATCCAATCATCTAGCCCTGTATAATATTTATGAACCTTCAAGTCAGCACACAAGGAAGATGAAAACACTAGCACACAGCACTCTGGGATTCTGGCTGACCCCCAACAGAGACCAGCACCCCAGCAGGAGACTGTAACCCAGGGGTAGCACCAAGTACAGGCTTTGTGACATTAATGACATGCTGGTTTTGAGCTGTACACTGACCTACCCTTGATTTTCAGCAGCCAACTGAACATACCTTCTTAAGAGAAAATGAACACAATTTATTGAAGGATAGGAAAGCTCTCTGCATTACTTGACTTGAAAAACTAAAACCCTCCAGGGAAATTTCAATAGGAAATGACTACCCTGCTAGCTATCTTTTGGAGAAGAAATAGATGACTTACATGGATTTAACACAGAACCATCCTGCTATGCCCAATTGCTAGCACCAGATGACCACAAAAGTCATAACAGCTCACAGGAGTGCCCCCCACCACCCCCCCAAAAAAAAAACCACCCTTTCACAAGCCAGGCGTGTTGGCTCATGCCTGTAATCCTAGCTACTCAGGAGGCTGAGACCTGAGGTTCATGGTTCAAAGCCAGCCCAGGCACAAATCAATGTTAAATCAATTGTAAAAATCAGTGTTAATAAATTCTTTAATAAGAATAAAATGAGCTGGGCGCAATGGCTCACACCTAATCCTAGCTACTCAGGAGGCTGAGATCCGAGGAACAAGGTTCAAAGCAAGCCTGGCCACAAAAAGACCTGTGACTTTTTTTTTTTTTTGCCAGTCCTGGGCCTTGAACTCAGGGCCTGAGCACTGTCCTTGGAGCTTTCTCAAGGCTACAGCTCTACCACTTGAGCTACAGTACTACTTCTGGCTTTTTCCTATGTATATGGTACTGAGGAATCAAACCCAGGTCTTTGTGCATGCTAGGCAAGCACTCTACCACTAGGCCAAACTCCTGGCCCAAGAACCTGAGACTCTTATCTCTAGTTCACCCCTGAAAACTGGGAAGTGGGGCTTGGCTCAAGGGTAGAGTGGTAACCTTGAGCTGAAGAGCTCCTGGACATGCCTAGGCCGAGTTCAAACCCCACGACTCATCAAAAAAAAAGTGAAAATGTGGGGCCGGAGCTGGGCATTTGGCCTACTGTAGAATGGTTGCCTAGTATGCACGAAGACCTGGGTTCAATTCCTGGGTACCACATACATAGAAAAGCCAGATGCTATGGTTCAAGTTGTACAGTGTTGGCCTTGAGGAAAGCCCAAAGATAGTTTTCAGGCCCTGAGTTCAAGCCCCAGAACTGACCCCCCCCCAAAAAATATATATAAAATACAAAAATATGATCACTTCTCAACCTTGCCCCTAGGGGTAGGCTCACCCAGATCTTCAAAGGGACCAAAGTTGGAGAGCCCTCAGTCTGGCTTGTAGGAAGTGTCACAAACATACCTTTGTGGTTTTGAAGTGTTTGGCCTCTGCTTGTTCGTAGTCCGTCAGGAGTGCTTTGAAGATGTGCCTGTGGCTGTGATGCCAGCGGCAGCACATGGGGTCAGGACATCTCTGTGGAATGTGTTCATGTTCTGGCCTTGCTGCCTCAGCTCACAGGGGCACTGCTGTCGTATGTCCAGTGTTTGCCTGACTTAACTTACTGGTAAACTGTGCGGGAGGACATTCCCTCTCACCAGTGAGTTGGTGGAGTTTGGCAGTGAAGATGCTCTATAATTACAGGGCTTGGGTTGTGATAAGGAATAAATGACATCTTTTAACATCTTCCTCACTTTGTACTGACCTTAAAGTTCTCATGCATTACTAGGTTGGAGACACGTATGGTAAAGATATTCCCTCCAGGGGCAAAGACAAGCCGATTGCCGTATGTAACACTTTCAATCGACTTCAGCCTCAAGCTTTATCTGTTCTCTCATTTCACTTAGTTTCCCCAGGAATTCTTACTGAGCCTCAGCTTCCTTGAGTGTCTTACATGTAACTCACTCAAGGTGCGGTTTTGCTTGACTAAATGAACGGTCGTTGGAGCGTGCCAGTGTACTCACCAGCTTGATTGAAGCAAGTCCCGAACTGCTGCTCCCTCTTCCGAGTGACCAGAGGGAGTAGCCAAGGGCCAGCTCGTGCGGTGCAGTAGTGCGGAGAACACACGTGGGGCTCACATGGGTGGCTATGTGCTGAACGGGGGCAGGACTAACCTTGCTGCCAGGCCGCCTCTCTCCGCTGTGGTGTCCTGTGTGGTGGGCTGTCCGGGGCGGCGGGGCGGTATTGGTGAGCTAACCCAGCCATGCTATAGAGGGGTTGGAATCAGCCTGGATGCTGTGGTGATTCGTGGTCAAGCTTGTGCATGCGCCAGCATATAAACAATGCCGTTTATACAAAGCTGTTATGTGGGACGTTTCCTTTTCAGCTACAAGATCCCAGCTGCATGGTTTAAAGCACTAGGTTGGGAAGTGTGTGCCTTTCACAAAGTAGCATACCTGCCTTTCTCTGGGGATGTGTTTTATCAGCCTAGCAGGTTAGAAACTGTTGGGCATTTTTTTAAATACAGGAAAAGACTTGAATTTTACTTTTAACAGATGGGAAGAAGTCTTTATATGTAGCTAAAAATGCTCTCCCAATGGGTAGTCTGTGTGCTTTTCCTCTGTAATTACTTCAGGGATGGCTGCCCTCGGGCCAGTTTGCAAGCCTGGCTGTGTTTGAGGAGTGACAGCAGTGCCAGGGTAGGGCCCTCGTCAGCTAAACTCCCTGGAGGAGAGGGAAGGGTCTGGGTAGTCCACCAGTTGAGTCCCCACTTTGTACCAGGGAGTGACAAGTATTCATTTTGTACTAGTGATAACCAGTGAGCAGATTGAATTTAACCTGCAAAGAAGCTTAATTAGCAGGGACTTCAGACCACAGTTTTACAGAGTACCACTTTTGCTTGCTCCTAACAAATAATTGGGTTTCCAGCTGCAAATTGGGCATGATGGAAGGAAAGAGGCTCCGGTCTGGTGCCTCAGTCAGCTTCCTCTCCCTCCTTTTCCACAAGTGACGAACTGCCCCATGCAGTCCTGGCAAGCCGAGGGCTAAGTGCTGCAGGTGGCAACAGGCATGCAGTGCAGCCTGTCAGCAGTTAGAAAGAAGCGCATTCTTCACAATGAGATTGTTTCCTGAATGATTCCTATGTTTCCTTTTTACAGGATGTCTTCTTAATTTGCTTTTCCCTTGTGAGTCCTGCATCATTTGAAAATGTCCGTGCAAAGGTAAGTGTGGTGGGGGGAGGGTTTGAAAAGTACAGATTGCTGCATAGTGTCGGAAAGAAAGACTTTTTCTAAGTGAGATGCTTGGGACATGCATGAAACCCTGGATTCAATTCCTCAGTACCACATACTCAGAAAAAGCCAGAAATGGTGCTGCGGATTGAGTGGAAGAGGGCTAACCTTGAGCAAAAAGTTTCCAAGATCAGTGCCCAGGCCCTGAGTTAAGCCCAGGACTAGAAGAGGGGCGTGGGAAGGGGAGGGACAGAGACAGACACCCTAGGAGGTGGATTTTCTGAGATGTCCTAAGGGTCGGGACTTGTTTTCATCAAATAAAGTGATCTTTCTTTTGGGGTACCTCTCTCCCCACCTTTTCTCCTGTGACCTGGGAGCCTGTTCTGTGCATTCTTCATCTTGGGGGGGCTGTTTGCTGTGTGGAAGGTGGCATGTGGGCTGGGTGCCGTGGCCGGGTGTTGGAGTGGAGGTGATTGAAGTCTACCAGAGGAAGGTTACAGCCTTGTTCTTTCTTTAACCTGTAGTGGTATCCAGAAGTGCGACACCACTGTCCCAACACCCCCATCATCCTAGTGGGAACAAAACTCGACCTTAGGGATGATAAAGACACGATTGAGAAGCTGAAGGAGAAGAAGCTGACGCCCATCACCTACCCACAGGGGTTAGCCATGGCGAAGGAGATTGGTATGAACAGTCCCATCCAATTGGGTGTTGTTTTCGTTTGTTTTTGGTGTGGTGGGGATTGAACCCATGAACCTCAGGTGCGCTAGAAATGCATGTTGTTCTAGTGGTGCAGTAGCGCCTCAAGGCCAGACGGGCTTTAGGCTGCCCCGTAGGCCTCTGTGTAAGTGTTGGCGGGAGGCAGAAGCAGAGGTGGGTTGGCTGTGCCATGCTACACATGCAGAAGGTCCTAGAAAGCCGGCTGGGGTTTGCTGCCTGCCACGTGTTCCGTTAAGGTCCAGAAGAGTCAGGTGAGTGTCCACCGCATGCGGCATTTCCCACAGGTGCCGTAAAGTACCTGGAGTGCTCTGCCCTCACCCAGCGAGGCCTCAAGACAGTGTTCGATGAAGCCATCCGCGCTGTGCTCTGCCCGCCCCCCGTCAAGAAGCGGAAGAGAAAATGCCTGCTTTTGTAAACCGCGCTCCTCCCCACTCCTGCCCCTGGGACCCTTTGTACGCTTTGCTCAAAACAGTGGAGCCTTCGCACTCAATGCCAAGTTTTTGTTACCGATTAATTTTCCATAAAACCGTTTTGAACCAATCAGTAATTTTAAAGTTTTCTTTTTAATGTAAGGGTTCAAACTCACATTCTATTAAAATTTAGCCCTAAAATGACAAACCTTCTAAAAGCCTTATTTTTCAAGAGCCCCTATTCTTGCTCAGATTAACAGTTGCCAAAATACCTTCCAAACTAAGTTGTGTTGTGCTGAGAACACTAAGCACTAAACTGTCAAAAGGCCCAGCCGGGTCCTGGAGGAGACCGGGGGTCCTGGTGGCGGAGGCGCCTGGCTCTCCTGAAGGCCACGCCTGGCCAACCATGAGCCACTGCGCCTCTTCTGCGCCATGTTGCCATTAACACATCCTAACCTTGTACTGTACGTCCTCGTGGAGGAGCGAGTGTGACACTCAGCTCTTTAGAGCAGTCTTTGATTTTGTAGTGAGCTGAAAAACAACAAAAATCAATTGCCTCACTTCCGTGGCGAACCGGAACAGGACTCGTGCGGTGTTTCCTCTAATGACGTGTTCTGTTCTAGTCGAGAGTGCGGGCAGTGGTGACACACGACGTGATGGCAGGATGAAGACAGTATTTGACAAAGTGTGAAGTGGAGGTTCATTTACACTACACTGACTCTGAGTAATCCCGCTGAAAAGAGCATGCCGGGAAAGGTTGTTCACGGCTCACTTCTGCCCCGCAGCAGAGGAGCAGGATCAGCGTTGCCAGTGTCTTGTCTTAAGCGGTTCCTTTCCTCCTCCCTGCTGCCCCTCCCCACACGGGCATTGCACTCACCTTTGAACTCGTCACTCCCTCCTTACTAACTTAGGAAGTGCTTTTCTTATAGATCCCCTTAATGAGCAATATGCCTCCTACTTGTACTATAAAATCTTTCAAATAATGCATTAGAAATTTTTTTCCTTCGTAGATTAGCAAAAGTGCATTCCTGTTTTCGCATTACTTTACTCAAAGCTATGAAGTGCTCTCCTTAGTTTTCTAGTAACTTAGGTGTAAAAATCATGTGTTGCAGCTTTACAGTTTTTAAAATATTTTAGATATTCTTAAAACTATGAACCTTAACATCACTCACTGTCTTGCCAGATTGCCAGCACTGTCATGTGACTAATCCCAACCCTCCCTCCCCAGGCGGGCCCTTCCCATCGCGCTCCGCCGTTGTGTGACCCGCTAGTGCTGACCCGGTTCTGTACACCTTAACGCACTGGCAGGAGCACAGTGTTGGACCTTTCAACCACTAGAACAAAAGTTTTTTTAATTGACAGTTGCAGAATTGTGGAGTGTTTTTACATTGATCTTTTGCTAATGCAGTTAGCGGTATGTTTTGCATGTATGACTTAATAAATCATTGAATCATATCAGTGGTGATACTTGTTTTTGTTTTTTTTTTTTTTTTTTTGAGTACTTGAATAAGCTCCTGATGTGTGTGTTTTATTTGGCTTTAAATCCTGGGTTCATGGTCGTTTTCACACCGGAGGGACATGGAGATGGGATAATGGGAGAGGCCACCAGGTATAGTTGGGGGAGGGCTGAAGGACTTGTGTGTAGGTCTGCTGACTGGTTGTGGGATGCTCACAGGAAGATGCTCGTGCTGGGGCGTGTATGTGTTTGCACGTATGCGTGTGCCTGCACACCTCCAACCTGAACTGGATTCCAAGAGCCCTGGCAGGGCAGAGGCTGCACACACCGTACCATAACATTCCTTGTGGAACCTGGACTTGGACTCTATAAAAATCACACTAGAATCTGTTTTCTTTCAGGTTTCTTGCATTTTTAAGACTTTAATTTTTACTGAAAGCAAGCAAAGTTTAAAGTTTCCTATTTTGCATGGAACTGGGAATTGAACTTTACCAGGTGGGCCATACCCCAGGCCAAATCCACAGTTGGATTTTGTTACAAAGGAGCAGTGTTTCCCTTCCTACCTTCTACAGCCCTGCCTGGGCTGCCTTCAAACTGCAATGTTCAGATCTCAGGCTCCTGAATAGCTAGCATTACAGGTGGGAACCACTAATGCCTGGCTTTGTCTAAATCTTGGTGTGTGTGTGTGGGGGGTCGTTCGTGGGGCTTGAACTCTAGGCCTAGGCGCTGTCCTTGAGCTCTTCAGCTCAAGGCTACTGCCCTACCACTGAGCCATAGCGCCACTTCCACTTTTCTAGTGATTGACTGGAGATGAGTCTCTTGGACTTTAGTGGCAGGGCTGGCTTTGAACCTTGATCCTCAGATCTCAGCATCCTGAGTAGTTAGGATTACAGGTGTGAGCCACCGAGCCCAGCTGGCTTTGTAGAAATCTTAAGATCTACTATATTCTAGATCTTTTTATCCTCCTTAAGTCTCAATCATGTGACCACATCTCATGTTTAACCTTCTGTTCCTTGCATCCAGACTTCCCTATGTTTTTTAATGTAATTTTTTTTTGGCAGTCTTGGGCTTAAGCTCAGGGCCTGAGCACTGTCCCTGGACTTTCTCCAGGCTAGAGCTCTACCACTTGAGCCTTAGCACCACTTCTGGCTTTTTCTATGTATGTGGTACCGAGGAATTGAACCCGGGTCTTCGTGCATGCTAGGCAAGCACTCTACCACTAGGCCAAACTCCCGGCCCAAGACTTCCCTGTTTTACTCTTGCCAATGAGCAGCTTTCAGAAAAGCACAATGGAAGCATTGTGTGTGTGTGCCAGTCCTGGGGCTTGAACTCAGGGCCTCAGCACCGAGCTTGGGCTTTCTTAAGGCTAGACTTCTAACACCTGAGCCATAGGACCACTTCCAGCGTTTGCTATGAATGTGGTACCAGGGAATTGAACCCAGGTCTTCGTGCATGCTAGGCAAGCGCTCCACCACTAGGTCAACCTCCTGGCCCGGGTTCTGGGATTTTTTTTTTTTTCTGCCAGTTCTGGGCTTTGTGCTTTTTTGCTAGATTTAGCTTCAGACCACAATCATCCTTGTAACCACACATCTGCTGGCTAAGATCACAGGTGTGCCCAGCTAGTTTGAGATAGCAGTATCTAATTTCACCTTGACTGGCTCTGAACTATGTTCCTCCATCTTCGGATTTCTGAAGCCAGTTCTTCCACTGTCTTGCTTAGCCATTTCCATGACGTTGGGATGAGTTTGCTGGTTCCTGCGACACCTCCCTTTATCTTCCATGCCCTCAGGTTGATGCGTGCTCTGGCCTCTCGTGGAAATGGATCGTCTCTGTTTCCTGACTTCCTGTGATGTTTGCTCTGACCTCATGGCTTTGTCTCCTGGGGCCAGCTTGTGGTTCCATCACTTTCTCTATCCCCAGTGCAGCTGTGATCACTTGAAGCTTCCGGTCACTATTTTGTCTGTCTCGTGAAGGTAGAGCACATTGAGTGGTCTCAGTGATACAGGACCCCCATCAGTGCAAGAACTGGAAGGGTTCTAGTGGCATTCTGCTGGGAGCATTCCAACAGAGCTTTGAAAAGAGCCTCCTGTTGGTTTTTACATCTTTAAGGTTTATTTTGGTTTTTCTTGTAACCCAGGCTGACTAGAACTTGCCATGTTTCTGCTTCTGCCTCCTGAGAACTGGGACTATAGACATGTGATACCAGTTTCTTTTGAAGGTTTCTCAGAGCTGTGTGGAAGTCTGAGGGCCCTGAGGGAGGCCCCAAGAGCCTTCCCCTTTCTTCAGCTACACTCAAGGCTCCAGACCTCTTGTCCCCATCCCCACCCCTGTGGAAGTCCTTCTTGTGCCATTCCTGCCATGCTTCTGCTCTTTCTTTTCCATCTCTGCCATTGTACTTTTGGTGGGTGAAATCCAGTAACTAGGTAGTCTCTAAGCCAGAACACCAAGAGAACTTGATTTCATTTTTGTTTATAGTAGACAGACTATTTCAAACATGAATGCTGTGAAAACTACCCAGTGGGCCTGCTGGAAAACACTGGATAGATTTAGTGCCTTTTTGGGGGTGGGGCAGTTCTGGGGCTTGAACTCAGGTCCTGGGTGCTGTCTGAGCTGCTTTTGCTACCACTTTCTTTTTTCTACCACTTGCCTCACAGCACCACTTCTGGCATTTTCTATGTATGTGGTACCCAGGAATCAAACCCAGGGCTTCATGCATGCTAGACAAGCACTCTACCACATTCCCAGCCCAGATCTAGTTTTTTTTTTTTTAAAGTCTGTAGCTGCCCCTGAGCCAGGCTGGCCTTCAACCCAGAATAATTCCGGAGGATTTGATCAACTCTGGCTGACTCTGCCTGGGGGGGGGGGGTGCGGGCGGGCAGAGCTGAGCTCTTCCTTGACCTCTGTTCATTCTAGATTTGAGCTCAGAGCTTCCCTTAACACCCCAATCAGGGGACCCAGTTAAAAAAATAGTGCATATCTCTCATCCATGTTCAGACTTGTCCAAGTAGATGCAGGACAAGACCCTGAGTTTGGGAGGCAATAGATCCTGGAGGGTCTTCAAATGCTGTTAGACACCCCCCCCCCTTCTTCTGAGGCAGTTCTCAGGTGGCGGGGGAGGTTGGGAGGGGCTTCCTGCAAGGTGCAGGCTCAGGAGCTGCCTGTGCACTCCCAACTCCTGAGCCTGTTAATACTGTGGAAACTTAGTTCCTGTCCATTGCTCGGGCATTGCAAAGCCCTGGTCTCACAGGAGTCCCTTACACCTTAAGTCAGTCTGAGAAAGGTCAGCCCTGTACTGTCGGCCTGGTCACACCGCCTGGTCTGAGCCGCCTTGGCTGGGACAGGAGAGACAGGCCTCCCTGTCAGCCACCACGCCGGCCAGGGCTTTCATCAGGACGTCGGGCATGTGGTCCGTCAGCATCTTCGGGCCGATGAGAATTTTGCCGAATGTTGATTCGTGGGCCCACCTCGCCCTGTACTGAGCTGTGGAACAGCAGCCAAACCTTCAACAGAAAACAACAGGCCAGCTAGCACAATGGCAACCCGGAGCCTCTGTCATCACAGTGTGTACATGAGTGCGCACAGGCTGGCCCTTGGGACTGGGGACACTCACCTCCCCGTGGTGCCCTCTTCCTCCAGGTGGATGATCCTGCCCGGAGGGTACAGAGGTGGGTACTTGGGGGAGGAGTCCAGGGGGGAGTCACTGGAGAAGCTGTAGGCTGGGGAAGAGTGTGTCAACAGGCTCTGCTCCCCCAGAAGGGGCTGTGTGAGGGCACCCTGGCTTTCGCTGTCCAGCTCGGTTGCACAGTTAGAAGCTCTCCCTCCAAACAGCTCATACCAGCAGCCCTGCAGCAGGATCTTGTACTGCGGGTGGGAGCGGAGAGGACAAAACGTGGTTTCTCTGCCTCACACTGAGTGCTAGGCGCAGCCCCCTGAGGCACCATGTGGGGTTATTGGGTTATGAAACCCTATTTTAAACCTTATGTATATAGGGGGAAACTTGCTCCTCCTCCCCTAGTTAAATCTTGGTGACTTTTTTGCCCAGGCTGGCCTCCAAACTACTATCCTCCAGAATAGCAAGGATTATAGATGTGAGCCACTGACACCCGTATATATCTCCTAATCTCAATATGTGATGGCCTTATTTCCTATGCCTAGGAACAATATCTAGCTCTTCCTAACTGTGCATGTGTTGTATCTGGTGTAGCCATTTGCTTTCTTAGGCAATACACAATCCTAGACAGAAATCTGTTCAGAAGGAGAATGTCAAACAACAGTACAACAAGCACCAGGTCTCAGAGGCAGTGGAGTAGCCAGCTCCTCCCACCTCCACGCTCCATTCCTGTAGATGCCCTCAACTCTGGCGTTCAGATTACCTTTGGCTTATTACAGTGAGCGATCACTCGCAAGATTCTCTTCTTCAGATCTTCCATGTTGGACACACTAAGCCTGTTTAGCAAAAGATCAGACACTGAGGCACAAAACTTGGTGGGGTTTTGTTTTATGCCAGTCCCTGACATTTCTTGCTCAAACCTAGTGCTTTACCACTTGAACCACAGCTCCCCTTCTGGCTTTTGTAGTAAATTGGCAATGCTGATTCCAATTCCAATTCCAATGCTAATTCTAAGTCTCATAGACTTCCCTGCCCAGGCTGGCTCTGAACCATGATCCTCAAATTTCAGCTTTCTGAATAGCTAGGATTACAGGTACGAGACCCTGGTGCCCAGCTTGGTGTCTTCTTTCAAACACCCTCCCCCAACCCAAGACTGACCATCCCACACACAAACCTGGGGATCACATCCTTTCCAAGGATGAGTGACACAATGAAGTCCTGGGAGTACTCGTAGAGGGACTTGCTGAAAGTTCAAACGAGAGAAGCCAAATCAGCCTGGTTCTGTGGTCATAGGAGACTCCAGTAGAGATGACCGGGCACCAAGGACATCCTCACACATTCAACACTGACTTAACAGAGTACCTGCATGAGTACCTGCACTGAGCCTTTGGTGCAGCGACCCCTCCTGGTAGGATTGGCCTAGCGCACCGTAAGTAGGCAGAGAGGAAAAGAGCTGTGGTCCAGCCACACACAGAACAATGAGTGGTGGGCCAGGAGTTTGGCCTAGTGGTTAAAGTGCTTGCCTAGCATGCATGGAGCCCTGGGTTCGATTCCTTGGTACCACATACATAGAAAAAAGCCAGAAGTGGTGCTGAGGCTCAAGTGGTAGAGCTCTAGCCTTGAGAAAGTCCAAGGACAGTGCTCAGGCCCTGAGTGATGTATGTACATAATGACAAAGCTGTTTAAAACAGGTTCTGTTTTCTGTGTTGAGACAGGTCTCTGTTGTCCAGGTTGGTCTCAAATACCTATGCTCAAATGATTCACCTGTCTCAGCCTTCTGAGTAGCTGGGATTCAGTCATGTAGCCTTATTCAGGTATATTCTCTGCTTTTGTTTTGTTTTGTTGGTTGTCGGGTTTGAACTTGAGAGTCTGGGCATTGTCCCTGAGCTCTTTTACTTGGCTACTTTGAGCTAAGCGCCACTTCCGGTTTTCTGGTGGTTAATTGAAGATAAGGGTCTCATGGATTTTCCTGTCCGGACTGGCCTTGAACCATGATCCTCAGATCTCAGCCTCCTGAGTAGTTAGGATTATAGGCATGAGCCACCAGTGCCCAGCTTACTCTGCTTTTGAGTTTTCTGTTTGGATGTTTCTAAAGAAGTTAAAAGTTTTGGGGGACCATGAGTGTGGCCTAGTAGTAGAGCCCTAGTATGTATTAGGCTGAGTCCCCAGCATCACTTAAAATTTTGGACCTCTTTGCTTTTCTGGATTTTTCTAAGTTTTCTGTGATAGGTATAGTATCTCTCTTTCCCCCCATCTTTTATTTTTCGGTTTCATTCATTCATTTTTTTTGGGGGGGGGGTAGGTGATGGGGCTTAAACGCAGGTCCTGGGTGCTGTCCCTGAACTTTTTTTTTGTGCCAGTCCTAGGGTTTGAATTCAGGGCCTGGGCACTGTCCTTGGGCTTTCACAAGGCTAGTGCTCTACCACTTGATTCACAGCACCACTTCAGGCTTTTTGTTTTGCTTCAGTGTATGTGGTACTGAGGAATCGAACTCGGGTTTGTGCATGCTAGGCAAGCACTCTAACTCTAGGCTATGCTCCTGGCCTCCCTGAGCTCTTTTGCTCAAGACAAAGTCACACAGAACTGGTCTGGTCAGCACAGTGAGTGAATAAAGACAAACACGCTTTTCAATCTCATAAAAAATCAGTATACATCACTCTAAAACCCAAATGGTGACCCAGGTCCATTGGTGACCACAAACACCCAGTTCTAGTTGGGGGTGTTGGTGGGTGCAGAAGCCAGGCATGCATGCACGCGTGTGTGTGGAGGGGTGTATAGGTGGAAATTTGTATCTTCTGGCTCAGTTCTACCATGATCCGATACAAAATAAATCTCTGAAAACCAATCTGAGAATGATACCATTTAGGAATTTGGAGCTGTGGTCACAGAGCTAAAAAAGTCTACACACTGTCTTTTTTGGGGGGGCTGGTTCTAGAGTTTGCACTCAGGGCCTGGGTGCTATCTCTGAGCTTATTTCTTGCTCAAGGCTAGCACTCTTAAACACTTTAGCCACAGCTCCACTTCTAGCTCTTTTGGTAAGTTTATTGGTGATAGTCTCATGGACTTTCCTGCCCAGGCTGGCTTTGAACCACCATCCTCAGGTCTCAGCCTCCTGAGTAGCTAGGATGACAGGCGTGGGCCATCGGCCCCCAGGCTAACAAGTCTTTCTTCAACTAAACAGCTCTTCCCAATCCACTCTTCCTGGGGTTAGGAAGGAAGTGAGGTCACAGTGGACAGGCTGTGGTGAGGAGCTGGGGAGTCTTACCTCAGCAGGCCCCTGGGGGGTGAGAAGGCATAGGCCCGGACTTGGGGATAGGAGCCTCTCAGCATGATGGCCAGCAGAGCAGCAGCCCCTGCCCCCAGGCTGTGTCCCACGATGACCAACCGGTATTCCTAGAGGAGAATGGCCATACTCACAGAACGGCCACAAGGAACAAAGGGCCAACGAAACAGAAGAGAATAAAAAGTCTCATCTTACAGGAGCAACGCCGAATGCCTGGCTCAGAATTCCATCATGGACCAGCCGTCGGTAAATGTACCTGGCAGCCTGTGAAATCCCCTGCAACACAAAACACATGCACATAGGGTCACGTCACCAGCCTCCCTGGCCTCTGCTGGGCTCCTGGCCCCTGGCTGCAGCGCTGATGGCATTCTGTATGACCTGGATGCCACAAGGGCTCTGTGTACCCACAAAACCCCATGGCAGCCTCTCTGAGCCTGTATCACAAGCAAGACTGCACCAATGGAGAGATTTAAGGTGATAAATGGCTGCTTTCTGGGGTGTGTGTGTGTGTGTATGTATGTAAAGTTCCCGGGGATTGAATTCAGGCACTTGTACTTGCCAGGCAGGTGTTGTGCCCTTTGAACCACGCCCTTTCCACCTGAGCCCTTTTGGCTTCAATTTTTTTTTTTGCCAGTCCTGGGCTTGAGCTCAGGGCCTGAGCGCTGTCCTTGGACTTTCTCAAGGCTAGAGCTCTACCACTTGAGCCTCAGCACCATTTCCGGCTTTTTTCTATGTATGTGGTACCAAGGAATCGAACCTGGGTCTTTGTGCATGCTAGGCAAGCACTTTAACCACTAGGCCAAACTCCCGGCCCTTGGCTTCCATTTTTTTCTTTCCTTTTTTTTTTTTGCCAGTCCTGGGCTTTCTCAAGGCTAGAGCTCTACCACTTGAGCCTCAGCACCACTTCTGGCTTTTTTCTATGTATGTGGTACCGAGGAATTGAACCCGGGTCTTCATGCATGCTAAGCAAGCACTCTACCACTAGGCCAAACTCCCGGCCCCCCTCTTTTTTTTTTTTTTTTTCTTGCCACTCCTGGGGCTTGAACTCTGGGCCTGGGTGTTATCCCTGAGCTCTTATGTTGAAGGCCAGAGCTCTACTTGCTTGAGCCACAGCTCTACTTGCAGCTTTTTTGTTTTGCGTGGTTAATTGGAAATAAGGAGTTTCACGGACTTTTCTGCCTGGGTTGGCTTCCAACCCCAATCTTCAGATCTCAGCCTCCCGAGTAGCTAGGGTCACAGACATGGTACTAATGGTGCCCCGCTGCTACTGGACCAGTCTCAGATCTCAATTCTCTCAGATCTCCCAAATGGCTGCGATTACAAGTGTGGACCAACATTTAACCCACTACAATGAAAACACTCACTTTTAACTAAACACTAAACCTGGCATCCATTATCCAGACCAAAAAAAAAAAAAAGTCCAGAAGTGAGTTTTAGAGAAAACAAATTTGGGATTTGTTTCCCCAAATAAAAAGGGAACTGTCTGAACAAATCTAGCTGTTCTACAGAACAGGCTTCCTGAAGAGCCAGTAGTCCCCATGGAGGACAGACAGTCTCAGGACAAATACTTCTGGCTTCCTCTCCCAGACCCAGATGCACCCGGTAGGCTGGGTCTAGTATGGCAAATGTATAAAGGCAGAGCCGACTGGAAGCGCTAGGCCTGCTGCTGCTCAGGAACCACTGCACCCTCACTCTAAATGTTTAAAAACTTCCTCTCACGGGGCTGGGAGTTTGGCCTAGTGGTTAAAGTGCTTGCCTAGCATGCATGAAGACCCGGGTTCGATTCCTCGGTACCACATACATAGAAAAAAGCCGGAAGTGGTGCTGAGGCTCAAGTGGTAGCGCTCTAACCTTGAGAAAGTCCAAGGACAGTGCTCAGGCCCTGAGCTCAAGCCCAGGACTGGCAAAAAAAACAACAACAACAAAAAAAAAACTTCCTCTCACTGGGTGCCTGCAACCCCTGCTACATTCAGGAGTCTGAGATTTGAGGATCCTGGGCCAAAGCCAGCCTGGGAAGTCCATGAGACTTTCACCTTCAATTAAGTATAAAAAGCTGGGAGTGGAGCTATGGCTCAAGTAGTAAAGTGCCAGAGACCAAGCATTCATGCCCTGAGTTCAAGCCCCAGTGCTAGGAAAGCAGACAAAACCCTTTCTGTTCTGTAATAGATGGTTCACTGGGGAATGCAAAGGGAAATCATGTGAGACCCACTTTAGATCCACTAGGATGATGTCCTCACGACAGTGCAAAACAAGGGCTGTAGGCATGCATGGCTCAAGTGGTAGAGTACCTACCTAAATATGAAGCCCTGGGTTCAAGCCTTAGTACTATCAAGAAAAAGATTATTACTAATAGCTTAGCAAACATGGATTTTTGACTTCAGTGTTGAGGCTATAGGGATATTAAAAGTTTCCAGGGACCGTGGGGACCCCTCGCAGCTTGTGGAGCTTCGGAAATCAGTAGCTCTTCCTCCCTTAGCAGAGAACTCCCAGTGCCCACCACCTGCTTACCTTGTGGGCCACACAATCCTGAAGGTCCAGCTCCAGGTCCAGGCTCTCACTCTCCGCAGACAGATCGGTGAGGACGTCCTATGAAGAAGGCATTGACTGAAGGGTCCCGCTCTCAGACGGCTCGCTCTGAGACAGTGGGTTCGCAGTTTCCAGGGCACACTGCTTTGAAGGGAACCTATGACACTGACCTCAGCTGAGTTATGGACCAATGCTGGAGCTCAGGACACATCTCTGCCTTCTCCCATTGACTGTGTGTGTGTGTGAGCACTATTCCTTGCTTTTTTTTTTTCCCCACTCAAGGCAAATGCTCTACCACTTGAGCCACAGCTTCACTTTTAGCTCTCCAGTGGTTAATTGGAGATGTCATGGATTTTCTACTGGCTTTCAGCTGGGATGCTCAGAATCTCTGCCTCCAGTGTAGCTATGATTACAGGCATGAGGCACTGGTGCCAGGCTGTGCTGTGGTTTTGAACAAAGCAGTATTCCTGCTCTGAGAGGCCCACAATCAATGGCTGGCTGGGAGCAGAGGGTGGGGGCACTGCCTGAAGGAACAGACAGACCCAGAAAGCAGGGCAGTGACCCATCCCATGGGAATGGCAGGCCCAGGCCAGGAGTGTGGTGCAAGCACTGGAGGACAGAATGCGAGGATGAACACCCAGGGAGGAGGCACTGAGGTAGAAACTCGTTCCGCTGGTCCAGGAAGAGGCCTGCCTGGCTGGGAACTGAGAGCCAGGATCTGGGCTGGGCAGGCAGGGGCAGAGCAAACAAGGTCAACTGCACTGTCTTCAAGGGTTTCCTGGCAGTGCTGGTGAGGTGAATACAAACAGCCGTCCTGGGAGATGCAGGTATGGAGAAAACCTCAAGATCTGGGGGGTGGGGGAGAATTCCTCAGCACTGGTCAGAAGCCAAAAGAGGGGGACGGGTAAACAGGCTCTGGAGTCTTGTTGCACGCACTTCCTGGGTCAGCAGAGAATGAGGAAGCTAGATTGAGGATTGCTCAAGAGGGAAGGAAGTTGACCAGGGAGAGAGCTCAGGCCTAGGGAAGGCAGGATGGGGTCGTGGGCAGGATTAAAGAGGTCTCACTGTATCCAGACATGTGGGGAGGACCAGGACCTTAGAGATGAGTCAGAAGGGCTGGCAGGGAAGAGGGTCCCATCCCCCACGGCTGGTGAAGAGGCGTTTCACGTGGACTCGCTTCCTCCTTCACTGCCTCGGGATTTCCCCGTTGCCCAACAATGCCTGTCTTGATCCCACGCACCCATGGCCTTCCACGCCCCACCTCCTGCTCCCACCCGCTTCCCAGGTTACCTGGAGAGACATGGTCCCTCGCACGGCCACCACGATGCACTCCTTCCTGTGATCCAGAGCCACCAGGAAGGGCAGCTCGTACACCTGAAGGACAAGAGACGACTGTCCTGTCACCAAGCTCCACACCCCAGCACTGCATAACACCATTATCCTCCTTCCCAAAACCTGGATCCCTGTGATCCGGAAGAAGGAAATCAGGAGTCCAGCCGCTTCCTCCTCATCCTCACCAGCCGGGGAGACCCAAAAGATTTCCAGAAAACCTGCACTTGTGCATGAACCTTCTTAGGCTCTCTTGCCTCTCCCAGTTAGACTGCAGATGTGGCCTGCTGGCTGTCACAGAGTGGGCCCAGGTAGGCTGAAGAGCTCTGTGGACAGCCTCTGGCCTTCTGGGGAAGCCATCTCATGACACCCAGATCCTTCTCATGTGGCCTTGAAGTACCAGCACAGTGCAGATGCTGACCAGGACTCATTGTCACCCAGCAGGCCCAACACAGCCACTCAGGGCCCTCAATCCAACTAGTGTATGCTGTGAGCATGGCTTAATGGTAGATGCTTGCCTAGCATGCATGAGGCCCTGGGTTCGATTCCTTAGTACCACATACACAGAAAAAGCCAAAAGTGGAGCTGTGACTCAAGTGGTAGAGCACTAGCCTTGAGAAGAAGTGTCCATGGACAGTGCCCAGGCCCTGAATTCAAGCCCCAAGACTAGCAAAAACAAAAAGGGGTCGGGAGTTTGGCAGAGTGGTAGAGTGCTTGCCTAGCATGCATGAAGACCCAGGTTGGAATTCCTCGGTACCACAAACATAGAAAAAGCCAGAAATGGTGCTGTGGCTCAAGTGGTAGAGCTCTAACCTTGAGAAAGCCCAAGGACAGTGCTCAGGCCCTGAGTTCAAGCCTAGGACTAGCAATAAATAAATAAAAATCCCAACCCAGAAGTGAGGCTGTGGACAGATTCAGGCCATGAATTCAAGCCCCAGGACCAACACATACACACATTAAATAAATAAATAAGGATGCCGGGTGAATCTGAAAATCGCTACACTGGGTCAGCAGCTCTTGGAGTTTGGTGTGGAGAATGGCCAGCCGTCGAAACGGATTGATCTGGCTGCCCAAGTACCTACAATACCGCCAGAGTAGGAGGACCACAGGAGGACCCCACTAATGCTGTTGAAGCTTAGGAAGCAAAACAAGGCCTGCTGACCCCAGAAAGCTGTGTGGGTGGCTCACTACCCACGAGGGCATCTAATTAGGATTCACAGGCCTGTGTGGGCTCTAAGTATGTGGTGGAGGTGTTGGGGGGGGTCTGTGAGCTCGCTGGAACAGTACACAGATCTAGAAGTGCATGTGTGAATTATATAAAACATAACCCCAAGCTCCCATGGGGATCTCAAAGGACCCCAGAAACCACGCGGTGCCACACCTTGTCGTGGAAGCTGACATGAATGAAGTCTCGGTACTGTAGCCCTGTGGTCTTCAGGATGGAACCAAAATGGCAATTGAGCTGGTCTCCTCCAACCAAGTCGTACTCTGCCGTTCTGCTTCTGTAACTTAAAAAAGACAGCCATAGGGGAACATGCAAGCCTCAGTCCACAGCGAGAAAACCTACCCTCACTGTCCTGTTCTCCACCCCACAGCTGGCAGCATAGGTCATTTCTAGGACCTCCAGCCAACATACAATGGCCCTTAAACATTGTTTACTGGGTTCTGGTGCACACGCTTGTAAATCCCAGCTACTCAGGAGGCTGAGATCTGAGGATCGCACTCTGAAGTCAGCCAGGAAAAGAAAGTCCATGAGAAAAAAATAAGAGAAAAATGGCTTCTCTATATACATATATACACCTTTTGTGGGAGAGGGGATGCCAATACTGAAGTTTAACTCAGGACCAGGATGCTCTCCCTTAGCTTTTTTGCTCACAGCTGGCACTCTTCCACTTGAGCCATAGCTCCACTTGTGGATTTTTGCTTGTTAAGAGGAAATAAGAGGGCTGGGAGTTTGGCCTAGTAGTTAAAGTGCTTGCCTAGCATGCACAAAGACCCAGGTTCGATTCCTTGGTACCACATACATAGAAAAAAGCCGGAAGTGGTGCTGAGGCTCAAGTGGTAGAGCTCTAGCCTTGAGAAAGTCCAAGGATAGTGCTCAGGCCCTGAGCCAAAGCCCAGGACTGGCAAAAAAAAAAAAAAAAAAAAAGGAAATAAGAGTCTCATGAATTCAGGCTGGCTTCAAGTCTCAATCCTCAGAAATCAGTCTTTTGAGCAGTTAGTGGATGATAGGCATGTGTTTCCAGTGCCTGGCTGAGGTGAGGTTTTGTCTAGTCTGGCTGCAATCCATGATCCTCAAGTGTCTGCCTCTCCTGTACTGGGATTATAGGCGTGTGCACCGGTGCCCAACTTTTTCTCTTTTGGAAGACAAATGTGGGGCCTTGCCCCATGCCAACCTACCAGTCCCCGCCAATTGTGCAGAGCCCCGTGAACGGATTTCTATAGATGTAGAGAGGCCAGCCGTAGGCAGCGGCCGCAAATCGCATATAGTGCTGGCAGTTTTCTAGCTCTGCATCCAAATCCGCTTCCTGAAAGAGAGGGGAAATGCTTTCTGTGTAGGAACTCTGCACACAAGGACATGAATGTGCTAACGTCTTTAACCTGAACACACTCATTCCTGATTCTTCCTGCACCTTTCACACTAGCTAGAATGCTCTGGGAACTCCTACAGGAAAAACTGGTCTTTAACTCTAGCCTGCACGAACACAAGATCTGACAGGACCTGGATGCTTTAGCCAAGGGCAGAGAAACAGGGGGAGTCTTAGATGTAACTTCTTCCTTTTTACTTTCTTATTGGGATACTGGGGTTCCATTGAATTAAGCTTGCCAGGAAGGTGCTCTATTGGTTGAGACATGCCTCTAACACTTTTTTATTTCCTTATTTTTCAAATAAGGTCTTGCTTTTAACCCTGGTCCACCTGGACTTAGATCCTATTTATGGCTTCTTGGCATAGCTGGGATGACAGGTGTACATCACCCATTTTTAATTTTTATTTTTTTTTCCTTTTTTTTTTTTTGTCAGTCATGGAATTCGACTTTGGGCCTGGGTGCTGTCCCTGAGCTCTTCAGCTCAAGGCTACCGCCCTACCCCTTGAGCCACAGCAGTACTTCTGGTTTTCTAGTGGTAATTGATGATAAGAGTCTTATAGACTTCCATGCCCAGGCTGGCTTTGAACCATGATCCTCAAACCTCAGCCTCCTGAGTAGCTAGGATTATAGGTGTGAGCCACTGCACCTGGTTTTTTTTTTTTTTTTTTTTTGGTGCCAGATTGGAACTGAAATTCAGAGCCTTATGTTTTTGCTTGGCTTTTTCCTGGTTCACTGAAGATAAGAATCTCATGGAGAGCTGGGAGTTTGGCCTAGTGGTAGAGTGCTTGCCTAGCAAGCATGAAGATCCGGGTTCGATTCCTCAGTCTTACATACATAGAAAAAGCCAGAAAGTGGTGCTGTGGCTCAAATGGTAAGGTTCTAGCCTTGAGAAAAAAAATCCAAGGACAGTGCTCAGGCCTTGAGTTCAAGCCCCAGGACTAGCAAAAAAAAAAAAAGAAAAAAAGAATCTCATGGACTTTGCTGCCTGGGCTGCTGGGCGGGTTTCAAATCATGGTCATCAGGTTTCAGGTTTCTGAGAGGCAAAGATTACAAAGCCAACAGCACTTGGCACATCCAGCTTTTTTTTAGTGGTTGAGAGGAGGTCTTTTCATTGACGTTTTCCCCCTGCTTGGCTTTGGACCATGATCCTCCCATTTTGAGCCTCCTGAGTAGGCAGGATTACAGGCAGCAATCACTGCATCCAGCATGATTTTCTCTTTCGAAACCACACAAATCTAGATCATCCAGCAAAGCTGAACTATTTCTGCTCCCCAGACCAAGAGAAGGAAGAAAACATACCTGAGAAGACTCAGGTCCCAGGACTTTAATAGATTCTAGCAGTGGACTTTCTAAAATAGAAGGCTTAGCAACACCATAGCCAGTGAGCTGCCCAAACGGGTTCCCACCAGCTGGACTCTGAAGATGAGGTGCAGCCTCACCTAACAGATGATGAAAGTACAAGTAGAAGCAAGAAACTGGATTCCAGCACAACAGCTACCCAAACTGCTGTTGCTAGGTGTTTTTGTTTTGGTGCCAGTCTAGTGCTTAAATGTAGGGCCCAGGCACTGTCTCCTAGTATTCTCCCATCTGAGCCACAGCTCCACTGACATTTTGGTGGCTCAATGAAGGTAAGAGTCTCACAGACTTTCCTGCTCAGGCTGGCTTCGAATTGCAATCCTCATCTCAGCCTACTGAGTAGCTAGGACGACAGGCATGATCCACCAGCACCTGGTCCGGCTTGCTGATCTCACTATGTAGCCCAGACTGGCCTTGAACTCTTCACCCTGCAGCTTTAGCCTCCTGGAAGCTAGGATTACAGATATGCGCCTCTATGCTCAGCTTGAGCCCTGTATTTCTCCCACATTTACACAGAGGCTAAATGGTAAGGATAGGACAATCCCCCCAGAGGCTTGCAATTACCTGGGGGAGCCCCAGGGTGGGGCCGGTCACCTCGGACGACTCCTGGAGGCTGCTAATGTTATCCTGCTGCTGATGGAGAAGGGCGAGGCCTGCTGCGATGTCGCTGGGCACCAGGTCAGTGTCCTTGGGTGGGAACCACAGTGTCAGTCATGTCACCAGGCAGGAAGAACAGAAAGTTCCATTTCACATAGGGTTCAATACCAACATACACATACACACACACATGTATACCCATTTCACACACGGGTGTTTTAAAAATCATTTTCTTGGCAGGATTCCTTTTGGTTTTAGGAGGACTGGGGTTTGAAGCCAGGGCCTCACACACGCTAGGCACTCTACCACTTGAGCCATGCCTTCATGGCCTCTTTTTTTTTTTTTTGCACCTAGTGATTTTTCAGGTAGGGTCTGGTAGTTTTGCTCAGGGTCTGCCTCAGACTTTGATCCTCCAACTTAGGATTCTTGTGTGGCTCGGATGATAGTGATTTATCAACACACCATTGTGATGAAAAGCACAGGATTTCCAAATACTTCCAAAATCACTAAATCAGGAACACTCAGGAAAGGCGAGACCCTCATCCAAACCTGCCTTTCGAAGTGGATCGGGAGCCGCCTCTTCCCTCTAGCACCGAGACTCAACCCACTGTGTGATGCCACCTGAGGAGGATGTGTGACACTGTCTGTAAGTGGGATGTGCCTAGTCATTGGGCCAGGTGGCAAATGACCCCCAAATACAAGAGTCCATGCAGCTCCTTAAAAATGAAAACCCAAGCAAGTGCACCCATCATTCTAGGGACTCAGGAGGCTGAGATCTGAGGATCATGTTTCAAAGCCAGCCTGGGCAGAAAAGTCTATCAGACTCTTATCCCCGTTAACTACCAAAGAAAAGCTGGAAATAGACAGAGCTGGGATGTAGCTCAATGGCAAGGCACTTGTCTAGCAAGTGCAATGTCCTGTTTGATCCCTTGTACCAAAAAAAGAAAAGACCAAAAAATGTTGGAAGTACAGCTGTGGCTCAAGTTGCCAGCCATGTCATAAGGCTAAGATAGAGTGTGAAGCTTTGAGTTCAATCTCCAGTACCAGCATAAAAAAAGAGAAAGGAATGAAGGAAGAAGGAAAGAAGGGAGCACGGGAGGGAGGAAGGGAGGGGAAAAGTAGAGTGAGACAGAGACTTCATAAAATACTGAACAGGGGATGGAGAAAGGATGAACTAGAGAGGACCACAAATATATAGCCCTGCACTTAGCCAACTCTCCAGGGTGCCCAGCCCCTGCCTTCTGCCCCCAGACTAGGGTGTGGAATTTCCATAGGAGGCACATACTGAAAAAGAAGAACGAGATCACACCAGGCCCCCTGAGCTTACTGAAAAGTAGGTTGAGAAAAGCTCTGCCGTACTCGAAAACGCCACTCGAGTGTGGTCATCTTTGCCAATGCAACAGCACAAGAACTTGATTCTTGTCTCCCACACGCTCTTGGCTGCAGTCTTGAGGCCT
The DNA here is from genome assembly GCF_031878675.1 of Megascapheus bottae. NCBI lineage: Eukaryota > Metazoa > Chordata > Mammalia > Rodentia > Geomyidae > Megascapheus > Megascapheus bottae. The sequence continues at coordinate 2,737,093 of NC_143542.1, read as the reverse complement.
TTAAAGAACTGGCTGGAGTCATTGCTGTCTAGGTGATCAGATCCAGCCATCCGATATGGAGCCATGTTTCCCCCAAGGGGGTCAAAGACGATGACAATGGTAACCATGGTGGCAGCGATGATGATCCAACTGCAAAACAAGGACAAGGCAGGGTAAGACTGTGAGCCCCACCTTCAGAGACAAAGCTCAAGGCACCTCCTTTAGCCCCTGCTCCTGCATCTATACTGTGGTGCTCAGGAAGCCGCTGCCATCCCAGAACTTGGCTGCTAAAAGCGAAGATCACCAGGGAAAACATGGAGCTGTCTGATGGACTTTCTTGCCTGGGGCTGGCTGTGAACCATGATCCTCAGATCTCAGCCTCCAGAGTAGCTAGGATTACAGGCGTGGAACTCATCTCCAATTAACCACCAGAAAATTGGAAGTAGAGCTGTGGCTCAAAAGTGATAAAGCACTAACCTTGAGTGAAAGGGCTCAGAGAAAGTGTGCAGGTCTTTCAAGCCTTACAACCAGTCCCCCCACCCCCTCCCCCCAAAAAAATGCACACTATGGGAGTTCACTGCTTCTAGACTAAGCTCATGTTGGAAGAAGCCCCTCCAGAGAGGACATGGTGCCCCTCGGCCCTGTAACTTAGGAAATGCAGTCAAAGCACCAGCTGCAGTTTTCTTTGTAGCTTCGGTGGACAGAATTAAGAACTCAGTCATCTCAGAGATTCGAAGTCTAGCAGATACAAACATGTCACTAGAACATCTTCTGGGCTATTCCTGGCACTCTTTTCTAGCCCTGCCTTCAGCTTTTGCCTCTGCTTTATTTTGTGCTTTGGGTTTTGTCTTTCTGATGAGAGAAATGAGGAAATGTAGAAAAATCAGAATCAGTAAAATAGAGCTATGGTGCGACTGATTGGAGTACCAGCCCTGAGCTATAAAGCCAAATGAGAATGGAAGACCCTGAGTGCAAGCCCCATGCTAGCACAAGAAAAAGAAAAGAAAAATGCAGCGAGGCGTGATTGGCTCATGCCTGCAATCCTAATTATTCAGGAGGCTGAGATAGCAAAGCCAGCCTAGGCAGAAAAGTCCATGAGACTTTTATCTCCAACAAGCCATCAAGAAGCCAGAAGTAGAGCTATGGTTCAAATGGCAGAGTGCCAGCCTAGAGCAAAAGGCCAAGTGAGAGTACAAAGCCCTGAGTTCAAGACCCAGTTCCTTAACACAAAAAAAGGAAAAAACAAAATAAAACAAAAACAGAACTGGTGAGATGCCTAAAGGAAAAGGAATCATTTCTCCTTAAAGAACAAGCGTCTCCAAGTCTCCTTGTTTCCTGACCGTGTTGGGGAGTTTTGGGGGTGTCTAGCTGTAGGGTCCCTCAACCACATTCTCCACCCACATCACCAGAACATTTGTGACAAGAATGAAGAGAGATGTGAAATCTCACCTGACAATGACAGTGGCGATGATGCCGTTCACAACTGTCCTGTCGCACTGGATCCCCTGTGCCACCCACGTGGCCCCCAGGGAAGCCCACACCATCTCCGGCAGGAAGAGTGCCAGGCGGATGTAAAGCAGCTTAGACATGGACTTCCGAGGGCCAGGGTTGCAGATGGTTCCTGAAGCATAGAAGATATACCGCTGCCAGAGGTGCAGAACGGCCTTCCCACAAAACCACACCAACCACAGACGGGACATGCAAATGTGCAGTTCCCACATCTTCTGCCTATTTGTGTGTGTGTACGCATGCACTTTCCAGCCTGTACTGGCTGTGAACCATGATCCTCAGATTCCAGCCTCCTGAGTAGCTAGGATTACAGGCATGAGCCACTGTACCTGGCTTTTGCTTGTCTTTTGAGCTATGATGTAGCTCAGGTTTGCCCTGAACTCTCAATCTTCTTACCTGAGCTTTCCAAGTGCTGGGGTTACAGGCATATGCTACCATGCTTCTAGTAAACTACCCTTTTGCAGTTCACTTGGTACAGTTCTAGCACAAGTAACAGAAAGCCCAAAGCAAACTCAAAACAGGAAGGACTTATGGGAAACGGGATGGACCTCAGGCTTCCCTAATAGCTGTGCGTGGAGACACAGCCTCATCCAGAAGCAAAGTGCAACATGGCTGCTGGATCTTTGAGGAGCAAGGAGAAGCACTTCCCCAGAAGTTTCCAGAAACTCTCTTGAGTTGCACTGACAGACACTGGGTCCTGTGTCCACTTGTGAACCTATCACCCTCACCTCCTAGGCAAGGACCATTCCAGAGCTGACACTAGCTGGTGTGAGTGACATGGGGGAAAAGTATGGAAACAGACCAGGCTGTGTGGTGGGGGCGGGATAAGAAGGCTGTGCCACTGGCACCACCCAGATAACACCTATGAGTAGCCAACACAGAACATGCCCGCCCCACACCACCACCACCCGCTGCAGGACAGCAGACACTTCAGCACTGCAGGGGACCTAGTTTACACATCCTATTTCAAAGCTGACTGTCATGCAGATATAAACACAGGGGTCAGCAGGGCACCAGGTCAAGCCTGTAATCCTAGCTACTTAGGAGGTTGAGATTTGAGGATTGAAGCTGGCCAGGGTAGGAAAGGTTGTGAGACTCTTATCTCCAATCAACTACTCTGAAAATGCTGGAAGGGGCACTGTGGATCAAGTGGTAGAGTGCTAGTCTTGAGCAAAAGGAGCTCAGGGACTGAGCCCATGCCCAGGCCAAAAAAAAAAAAAAAAGGGCAGGTCAGGAGCCAATAAAAGGGCAAATTAATCAGATAAATACTGTATCTGAAACAACAGCAGCCTAAATGTTTTCTCTTTCAGAAGAGACCAAGAAGCTTCACTGGGTTGGGTATGGTGGTACACATTTATAATTCCAGCTCCTTGGGAGACAGAGGTAGGAAGATCTCAGTTCAAGACTGGGGACAGTGTGAGAATCTTAGGGGGGGAAAAAAAAACCAAACCCAAACCTGCAAACAAAAGGTCTTGGAGCCTGGTTTACACAGTAAGAGTACCTGAGTTCAATCCCTAGTACAGCAGGGGAGAAAAAAAGATGTTTATACTGCGGAGTCACATTGTGCAGTTTCTTCTTTACTTCTAGAAGTAGCACCAATGACAATCTGGTCCTAGGGGATCAATAGAACCTATAGAAATGGAATTTCTTTGTTTTCAATCTAGACCCTACCCACCCATGATTGAGAGGAACATTTAAAAACAGAGCTCAGCCATATGCCAGTAGCTCATGTCTACAATCTTAGCTACTTAGGAGAATGAGATCACTGTTCAGAGTTAACCTGAGCCAAAAAGTCCTTGAGTCTCTGTTTCCAAAACAACCAGCAAAAAGTGGGGCTGGAGGTATGGTTCAAGTGGTAGAGTGCCAACCTTGGGCAAGCTCTAGTCTTGAGAAAAACCAAGGACAGCACTCAGGCCCTGAGTTCAAGCCACAGGACTGGCAAAAAAAAAAAAAAAAAAAAAAATCCTGACACTGCCACTAAAAAAACAAACAAGAAAATAGCATAGTTTTGCTTTCTACATATTGCTGCAAGAAGGAAGTACAGATGACACATCTAAGTCCAAAACCAGAAGTTTCTCTTGTGAAATATTTTGCCATTAACACCTTCCATCTCTACATTTCTGCTAACAGATTAGCTTACATCTGTTTCAGATCATCATTCCAAACAACCAAGACCTTGATTCTAGTGGGTGTGCTTCTGCTTGTAATCCAGTTCCACAGGAAGAGGTCAGGACAAGCAAAAGAATACAAATAAAAACAAACAAATAGAACATTTTGATCCTCTCACTGTGCCCGGGCTACCCTCCCCTTATCTTTCTCACTGACAATCTGACAAGCACTTTTCCACAGCCTGAAACACACAATAAGGATGACCTGTCACAGTCAAGCCTACGACAGATGGATTTTCATTCTGAAACACTTTTCTTTATTAGTCATCAGAATGAGTCTATGAGTAAGAGCAGCCAAAAAGGGAAAGTCTGCAATACTTTTGGGGACATTCTCTGAGAAAGGATCACAGTATAGAAAGTCTGCATGTAAAGCTAGGTAGAGAGGCCTATTCCTACGATCCAGTCCTGAAGTGGGAGGTGAGACAAGAGAGTGGTGAAACCAACCTGGGCTACACAGAAAGATCCTTCCAGAAAGAGGGGGGGGGGGAGAGAGACTGATGGAGAATACAAAACCTTTTAAGCAAATACAATAGCCAAAAAGTAGAAATAATCCAACTGCTCACTCTCCAGTAAATGGATAAGATGTCCACTTAGTGTATTTGGGGCGGGGGGGGGGGGGGTGTTTACCTTTTGCACTCATGCTTTGCACTCTACCACTTGAGCCACACCTCCACTTCCAGCTTTTTGCTGGTGAATTAGAGTAAGAGACTTGAAGACCATCTGCCTGGGCTAACTTTCAACCTCCAGCCTCCAGATCCCTGCCTTCTGAGGAGCTAGGATGCCAAGGGATGCAGCAGTTTCCTGTAGAAACCAAGCCCCCAGTATATATCACAGATGACCTTGAAACATTTGATGCTAAGTTTAAACACCTCGCCAGAGGCCACCTACAGGGTAGCTGCAGTGGTATTCTGTCTAGAATCTCCACGTCTACAGAGACACTGAGGGCAGATCAGTGAATGCTGAGGGGTGGGGGGGGAGGGAGGTGATTGAAGGAGTGACTGCTAATAGGTACACAGGATTTCTCTTGGGATTCCAAAACATGTTCTAAAGTGTTACTAGCTATAGCACTCTCTAGATACAGAAAGAAGGAATAAGCTGGGTGATGGGGTGTGGTGAGTAAATGGCCTTTGCTGACGTATTAGTTACCTTTCATGCTGACATACACGATGGCCGACACCACACTGATAATGACCGCCAGGAGGAGGAGGAGGACGATGAGGTAGGTACTGAGCTGGACCCCGCCAGCACAACCCAGCTTCCTTCGGTGCAGGAGATAGAGAGTGAGGCTGCCAATCCACCTGTGGGACACAGGAATGCTCAGAAAGGGAATCCAGGAAGGGCAATTGTAAAACATAAATGAAAACAATGCAGTGAATACTTCCCAAGCCAAGGTTATGGGTCACCATGAAAGAGACTTCTCATTAACAAAAACATCTAGTAGCCAGGTGCCGGTGGCTTACACCTATAGTTCTAGTCAGAAGGCTAAGACCTAAGGATCCTGATCAAAACCAGAGTAGGCAGGAAAGTCCATGCATTCTTATCTCCAAGTGGCGCTGTGGCTCAAGTGGTAGAGCACTAGCCATGAGCACTTAAGCACAATGCTTAAAGCCCTGAGTTCAAGTCCCAGGACTGGCACAAAGTGAAAGAGGGAGAGAGAAAGAAAAGAGCGAAATCTAATAAGCAACTACAAAGTATAATTTTCCTTTATTTTTTTCTTGATCATGGGGCTTGAACTCAGGACCTGCGTGCTGTCCCTGAGCTTTTCCCACTTCCATGCTGGTGTTCTACCACGTTGAGTCACAATTCCACTTCTGGTTTTCGGTGATTAACCGGAAATACAAATCTCACAGATTCTTCTGCCAGGTCTGGCTTTGAATGTGATCCTCATAGCTCAATCCCTTGAGTTTAGAATTACAGGTATGAGCTACCAACATCAGCCCCCCTCCCACTTGTTTATGCTAGTATTGAGACTTCAACTCAGAACCTCAAGCTCTTGCTTCCTCTACTACTCTGCATCGCATCTGCAGACTGGAGATGGAGTCTCCTACACTCTTCTAACTGGACTAGCTTTGAACAGCAATCCTCTGGCTCTCTGCTTCATGAATAGCTGGGATTACAGCCATGAGCCACTGGCACCTGGCTTGGCTTGCCTATTCTATTGTTTTTGTTGTTGTGTTTTATGTTGTTTCCTTTCCATGCTTTTTATTTCATGCCTCCTAAATCCACTTAAAGCCAAAGCAAGCAAATATAAGGAAAATAGCCCACGGTGGCTCAGAAAAACATAAGCCACACAAACGATATGCTTGTGGAAGTCATCACAAGCAAATGTCGACATATGTGGGTTATTAGTACATTGATAAAAAAAAAAAAAACACAGGTGGTAATCTGCTGTGTGTAACTAAAAACCAGCAGTGGGGAAGAGAATTATGCAAAGGTGTGTCGTGGGACACAGTGATAAAACTCTATAAAGCAAGAGTTTCTTTCTTCACAACCACATTTTGCAATTACTTCATTGCCCAACGGTGAAAGGAAGCATGGAACACCACTAAATAATAACCCCCATCAACCCTGAAAGACAAAGCCCCAGGTGGAAAGTATGATCTACCACAGCGACGGCACGAGGCAACTGGCAGGAGGGAGAGAGGAGAGAGCTCCAGGCCATAGCTTTTGGACGGCGATGACGCGCGGCGGCTCCCGGTGCCAGGACTCCGCGCCGCACCCCGGGGCGCCGCACCCCGCGGCGAAGCTCCTGCCGCCGCCCCGCAGTCCGAGCGCCCCGGCGGCCGGCCGAGGCGAGCAGGGCACCATTTTCCCACTCTCGGAACTCCGTCCGACAAAACTGGGGAGACCCCCCCCACCCGGGACGAGGGTGGGCGCTCCCTTGGGGAACTTGTCGCCTTCGGTGGGGACCGCGCGCACAAGCCACCCCTCATCGCTTACCACAGCACTCTCACCAACAGCTCGAAGGACCCAGGGAAGACCAAGTCGTCGCTGGCGATGGCCCAGCGACGGCCGAAGAGCACCATCCCCGGCATGGTGCCGCTCCCGCCCGCGCACGGCCCGAATTATAGGCGCGGACACCACTGGCAACCGGGAGCCGCCGAGCGTCTCTCTCAGACTTGGCCGGCAAACCCCGGGCCCGAGTCTCGCGCACGCGCGCAGGAGAGGGTGAAGCTCTGCGCATGCTCACTGCGGGCCGGTCAGGACGCGCGCGTCTATACGCACGCCGGCCCCGCCTACGCTATCACCTTCTGCGCGTGCGCGCTAGGAAAGTCGCTCTGGTCCTTCTGCAGACAGATAAGTTACACAAGACTCCAGGCATTCACACACAGGGAACTCCAAGAAATGGAAACGAGGTTTCTCTTTATTGCTGTCTGCTGTCCCTGAGCTTTTCTCCAAGATTTTTACATTTCCTTCTTCCTCTGCCAGAAATATTACTCAGAAATGTGGGGTGTGTGTGGGTGTGGACAGGGTCTTACTGCATAGCTCAGAGGGTCCTCAAACTCAGAATCATCCTACCTCAGCTTCTTAAGTGCTGAGGTTACAGGTGTGTGCAGCCATACCTAATTCCTCTACCAAAGGGGAATTCCTATACCTTTTCATTCAAGCCTCTGCTAATGTCACTGCCTCAAAAAGGCCTGCCATGATCATCTTACCCAAAACAGTACAGGCTCCAGTTTCTCCTCTTTACCCTACTTTGGTTTCCTTTATTATACAGAACCACTCCTCAATGTTGCTGGACCAAAGTTCAGCTACTAACCATAAGGCAGGCCGCCTAAGTTCAGAGATAAGTGGGTTGTTTGAGAAGATGGAAAACTCTGGTCACAAAGTCCTATCTTTTAGGGAAGCTGACCTAGGAGTGGTTTGTGTAGGTGGCTCTGAGTGTTTTCCAGTGAACATCTTTGCACAGTGAGTGGGCCTACGCTACCAAGGAGTTGTTTTTCAGTTCTGCAAATCTCAAGAACAAACATCGTGGTTTCTTGGATCCTTTCTCGTTACAATTAGCTTGCTCATAATGTAGTTTCTGACTTGCTATAGGCAGGACAGGCTAGAAGAGGTAACTGCCTCAAGCCCCTTTGCTGATGGCAAATTTATGATAATTTTTTTAAATCTATACTTTCCAGGCATTAGTGGCTCACACCTGTAAATCCTAGCTACTCAGGAAGCTGAGATCTGAGAATTGCAGTTCAAAGCCAGCCAGGGCAGAAAAGTCTCAAGAAATTTATCTCCAATTAACCACTCAAAAACTGGAAGTGGAGCTATAGCTCAAGGTGTTAGCCTTGAGCAACAGAGCTCAAGGACAATGCCAAAGCCCCAAGTTTAAGCCCCACAACTGATTAAAAAAAACAGCACCATATACTTAACATGGTTGTTACAGGAGACAAGGGCCAGATGAGGTTAATTAGGGAGTTGCCTTTAGTGCTCAGTTTCGGTGTTCTAACAGTACTTTTCTGAGTGGAAACTTCAAGAGCGGAGGCACACTGCTTATCTGGCCCCTGCTTTTCCCATAATAGAATAGTGAATTAATAATCTTATTAAACCTATGGCTAGAGAGGGCGCCGTGGCTCACACCTGTAATCCTTCTCAGGAGGCTGAGATCTGAGGATCACAGTTCAAAGCAGACAGACAAATCTGAGACTCTTATCTGCAAAAATCTGGAAGTGGAGGTGTGGTAGAGTGTCAGCCTTGAGCAAAAAGCCCAACAAGAGCATGAGGCCATGAGTTCAAGCCCTACTACAGGTGAACTTACGCATACACACTGAGGAGCTGGGGGAGAGACTGAGAGGCCGAAGTTGGAAGTTACACAGTGTGATAGAGGGAAGGCAGCTAGGAATGTGACTTAGTGGAAGAGTGCTTGTCTATCATTCATGAAGCTCTGGGTTCAATTCCTCAGTACCATATAAGCAGGAAAAAAAAAACAGAAATGGGGGGCCAGGAGTTTGGCCTAGCAGTTGAGTGCTTGCCTGGCATGCATGAAGACCTGGGTTCGATTCCTCAGTACCATATACATAGAAAAAAGCCAGAAGTGGTCCTGAGGCTCAAGTGGTGGAGTGCTAAGCTTGAGCAAAAGAAGCTCAGGGACTGGAAAAAAGAAAAGAAAAAAGGAAGGAAGGAAGCAAGCAAGGAAGGAAGGGAGTTCTGCAGATGGAAGGCACTTTCCATCTGCTCCACGTGCTTTCCATGGACTCAATGGCTCTCCCAGGGGTCTTCTTCCAACTCCAGCTTCCTTTGCACTCAAGTTCAGTGTTCAGCCACCTCATTATGTATTGTATGTGTGTGTGTGTGTGTGTGTGTGTGTGTATGTATGTATGTGTGTGAGCGCGCATGCATGTGCATATGTGTCCATACTGAGACTTGATATCGGGGCCTCCACACTCTCCCTTAACCCTTCCTTCCTTCCTTCCTTCCTTCCTTCCTTCCTTCCTTCCCCCTTCCCTCCTTTCCTCTTTCTCTCCCTCTCCCTCCACCCCGTCTCTCTTTTGTGCTATTACTGGGACTTGAACTCAGACCAGGGTTAAACCTCTTAAGCCACAGCTCCACTTCCTTGTTGGGCTTTTTCCACTCAAAGCCAGTGCTCTACCATTTGAGCCACAGCTCCACTTCCAGCTTTGTGGTGTTTTAATTGGAGATAAGAGTCTCCCAGATTTTTCTGACCACAGCTGGCTTTGAACCACCATCTTCAGATCTCAGCTTCCTGAGAAATTAGGATTTTAGGCTTGAGCATAAAGGTCTCATTGCATTTTCAAAAATCAAAGTCCCGCTTCCCAAGAGCTCCTTCAACTTTTCCTGCCACCAGTGAGCTACAGGTAGTTCTTAAGCCTCTGACCTGTTTGTTCTCTGATATGTGCTAATTCCATCTCAGCCACAGCATTTATGAGACTTCTGCTGTGTTTACAGCGCTGGACTAGATTGCTGAGAATCCAGCCTGTCAAGTCAGATTTACCTTAACACACCCTCTGGCTGGGACTAAAACCACAGTTGGTACTTCTAAGACAAGGTTTGCAAGCATGACTTTACACACAGAAGTTCATCTCAGCTAACTATTTATTCATTTAGAAAAGACATTCAACAAATAATCATTTAAAGAAGCCAAGGATAGTGGCACACAGTTGTAATGCCAGCTACTCGGGAGGTTAAGGTAGAAGTATCACTTGAGCCCACGATTTCAAGACCAGTCTGAGCAACGAAGTGAAAGCTTAATTCAAAATAAATAGGAAGTGGAATGATGACTCAAGTGGTAGAGCATCAACCTTGAGCAAAATAAATAAATACATAAATAAAATAAAATAAAAAAGCTAAGTGCCCATGCCCTGAATTCAAGTCCCAATACCATTACTCCTCTCTCCCCACCCCCCAAAAAATAAAGAAGATATTACGATTTCAAGTTCCAGAGAATAACAACTTCCAAAGATATGTTTTTGGGGAAATAGTTGGTGTACAAATTAAAAGTTGTGGTTAGGCATAGTGGCTTATACCTGTAATCCTTGCTACACAGGGGATAAAGTTGCAGTTGGAGACCAGTCCAGGAAAAAAGTTAGACCCCATTTCAAGGCCCCAACTACTCACACCTGTAATCCTAGCTACTCAGGAGGCTGAGATCTGAGGATCACAGGTCAAAGTCAACCCAGGTAGGAAACACCTTGAAACTCTTACCTCTAATTAAGCACCAGAAAAAAACTAGTGCTATGGCTCAAAGTGGTAGAGCAAAAAGGCTCAGGAACAGCGCTAGAGCCGCTCAAGGGGGCCATGCCAGCAACAACAAAAAGGGAATAAACCAATATAATGGTGCAAATCTGTACCAGCTACATGGGAAGCCCTAGGCAGGACCACAGTATGTGAGGCTAGCCCTAGGCCAAAATATGAGGCCCTATCTGAAAAGTAAGTAAAAAAAAGAAAGTTAAAAAAAATCTAAGGGGTTGGACATGTGGCTCAGTTGGTAGCACACTAGCCAATGAGTATTTATACCACCATTATGGTCATACAAATCATAAACATACAGGCAGATGGGTGTCGGGCAGTGAAGAAGAGTTGTGTCTCCACCATGTACCAAATGTTTTCCTGACTCTTAAACAGCCTAACAGCTGGAGATTTGCCCCCTCTGTGACAGGTTTTTAAATTTGCTGTTAACTAAAAATATCTAAGTTTAAATTATATCACAAAAATCTTTTTAAAACACAATATATCTGTAGTATGAATTATCTAGGTCAAATTATAGTTCTTGAGAAGGTAAATGATCCACGACTTTAAAAAAAAAATGCTGGTCCTGGGCTTAAACTCAAGGCCTGGGTACTGTCTATGAGGTGACTCCCCCCTCTCCAATCCTGTCCCCGCAGCCTCTCTCCCCTCTCCCCAAGGCCAGCTCACTACCACTTGAATGACAATTCCACTCTGGCTTCTTTGTGGTTAATTGGAGAGAAGTCTCATGGACTTTCCTGCCCATGCTGGCTTTAAATCTTAATCCTTAGATTTCAGTCTCTTGAATATCTAGATTACAGGATTATAGGCATGAGCCTAATGACTTTTTTGTTTTGAGAGAGTCTCTCTAAGTAGTACAGGTTGGCCTGGCTCTCCCCAATCTTCCTACCATAGCTTCTAGATTACTGGGACTACAGACAGGTGCTGGCATACCTGTCTCAATAAATCACTCAGGCTTTCCCTGTTTCCTTATTACATATCCATTTATTCTCATGGAAACCTTATTAGATGAGTAAGTAGGTTGATTTTTCCGTTTTGGTCGCAGACTCCAAAAATGAGTGTGATATTTGATTTGCTTCTTCAGTCCCCTAAGTGAAGTAAGAAGATAGTCTATAAAGTGCTGGTGGCTCGTGCTATAATCCTAGCTACCTAGGTGGCTGAGATCTGAGGATGGCAGTAAGAAGCCAGCTTGGGCAGACAAACTCTAAAGATTCTTAGCAAAGAACCGGAAGTGGAGATGTGGGTCATGCGGTAAAGCATATCTTGAGTGAAAAAGCTGAGCTAGAACTCTAGGCCCTGAGTTCAAGCTCTCCCCTCCCCAAACAAAAAAGAAAGGAAGGAAGGAAGGAGGAGGGAAGGAAGGAAAGAAGGAGAGAAAAAAGGAAGGAAAGGAGGAAAGTACCCTATGGCTGAACACCTGTAGTCCTAGCACTCAAGGGACTGAGATTGGGAATGGAGACCAACCTGGGACTCAGTCGTCCCTTCCCTGCAAGTGTTCCTGCCTCATTTGTATAAAATCGGTGTCGTTATACACCAACTTCCTTGAAAACTGGTAAACCTGGGAATGATTTCAAACCTTGAGAAGCACCTATGTGACCCACACAAGATGCCACACTACAACAGTTAACCAGAACTATACAACTTGGTGGGGATGGGAGGGAAAATCTGGAAGAGCCAGGGAATGGGTAACACTGTCTAAAGGGAAATGTGAGAAGTGGTGCTGTGACTGAAAGTGGTAGAGCTGTAGCCCTGAGGGGAAGAGCTCAGGGACAGTGCAGAGGCCCAGAGTTCAAGCCGCACGACTGACAAAAAAAAAAGAGAGAGAGAGAGAGAGAGAGAGAGAAAGATGTGCTCCTTACTTGAACTATGTAAATGTAACCCTTTGTACAACACTTTTTTTTTTTTTTTTTGCCAGACCTGGTCTTGAGCTCAGGGGGTGAGCACTGTTCTTGGGTCTTATCTCCAGGCTAGAACCCTACCACTTAAGCCATATACCACTTCTGGCTTTTTCTATGTGTGTGGTACTGAAAAATTGAACCTAGATCTTTGTGCATGCTAGGCAAGTATTCTACTACTAGGCCAAACTCCCAGTCCCTGTACAACACCTTTATAATAATAAAATGCATTTTTTTAAAAAAAGGTGTGGGGGTTAGACAGAGTTCAATTCAATGGAAACTCCACAAGCTACCACTAGAAGGCGAAATTACACAGAAAAAAAAATCACATGGAGCCCCTGATACAATCACAAATTGTCAAGCCTCACCCATAACTCAGAATGGCACTAAATCAATTTTTGTGTATCTCTGACAAGAATGCCCAAAGGGTGGCTATTAGATCCAAACAGTACAAGAGCGAGGATTCAATATTTGCATAGTCAATGCTATGGACATGGTACTGGAAATATAAACACAACCACATACGTAAAAATCTATGACTCTATAGATGTTTTATTACATAGATTACTATGTATCTATGACATACAAACCCTCAGCCTAATTTTAATTATGTTCTAAAATCTAAGTGCCAGTGATTGTATAATAGAGATTCCTTTCTTGAATACTTGTTAAATACGTCATTTGAAATATGTAAAAATCAATGTTAATAAATTCTTTAATAATAATAAAAAAGAATGCCCAAAGGGCTTCTGCCAGTACAAGCACTAGCAGCTTTTGAGGCAGCTGTCCCTAGGTATCAGTGTTTTCTAAATGCTCTGAGAAGCTTAGACTGAGGTTCATTTAAACTTCAGAGCTTGAGCTTTTCTAATAGGGTTCCCATAAAACTTTTTTTTCTTGTTTTTTGTCTGAGACCAGTACTCAAACATGGAACCTGCCACCTGGGCTTATTGGCTAGTGCTCTACCAACAAAGCCATACATCCAACCCCAGGACACTGACTTCTATCAAATCTGCTCTCTTCCTCTTTATTGCTCCCTGACAGCGGGAAGGGACAGGAAAGTGACTCACTCACTCAGTGACTGTGTCTAAGCCACAGTCAACCAGCAACTTGGCTGGTCAAGGGCAAATTTGTATTTGCTCTATTACAAATTAAAAAACGTTCTCAGTTAGGCAAGGTAGCCATCCTGTAATGCTAGCTATTCAGGAGGCTGAGATTGGGAGATCACAGTTCCAGGCCCTTGGAAAGTTTTCAAAACCCTGATTTCGAACAGTAAACAAACAACTAGGTGTGTGAGGGGGGGACTGGGGGATGCTGTTCATTTTTGCTAAGCAGGAAATTTAAGTAGGTGGACTGCAGTCCAGGCTAGTCCTGGGCAAAAAGGAACAGTATAAAAAATAACTGTTGGGGCTGCGGGCATGGCCTAGTGGTAGAGTGCTTGCCTAGCATGCATGAAGCCCCGGATTCAATTCCTTGGTACCACATAACAGAAAAACTCAGGAATGGCACTGTGGCTCAAGTGGTAGAGCTCTATCCTTGTGCAAAAGAAGCTCAAGGACAGTGCCCAGGCCCTGAATTCAAGCACCAGAACTGGCAAATAAATAAATAAAATAACAGTGTAAAAAAAAAAAGACTGGGGAGCATATTAAATTATACAGGACTCAGCATTCACAGTGAAACCAAAGGAGAGGGACACAAAGGTGCAATGCCTCTTTGCATCTGATTGTGTATTATTTATCTAAAGGAACTCCAGGAAATGGAAACAGATTTTGTTGTTGCTGTTTTGGTTTTTTTTAGTTGGTCATGGGGCTTGAACTCGGGACTTGGGCACTGTCCCTGTCCCTGAGCTGTGTGTGTGTGTGTGTGTGTGTGTGTCTGTCTGTCTGTCTTGGTACTTGAACTCTGTGTCTGTCTGTCTGTCTGTCTTGGGACTTGAACTCTGTGTCTGGGCTTTGTCCCTGAGCTCTTCAGCTCAAGGCTATGGCCCTACTGCTTGAGCCACAGTGTCACTTCTGGTTTTCTGGTGGTTAATTGGAGATAGGAGTCTCATGGACTTTAGTGTCCGGGCTGGTTTTGAACTGAGGTGCTCAGATCTCAGCCTCCTGAGTAGCTAGGATTACAGGTGTGAGCTACCTTGCCTGGCTTCCCTGAGCTTTTTTTGCTCTAGGTTAGTGCTCTTCCACTTTGAGCCACAGTGCCACTTCCAATTTTCTGGTGGTTAACTGGAGATAACAATGGGCTTTCCTGGCCAGGCTGGCTTTGAACCATGATCTTCAAATCTCAACCTCCTGAGTAGCTAGGATTGAAACCATGAGCCACCAGCACCTGGCCTTCTTTTCTTGTTTATCTGTCTTTGGGCAGGTAAGGTGTGGGGGGGGGGCACAGAAATGGAGGGACAGTGGGACCAGGAGTGTAGCCTAGTGGTAGAATGCTTGCCTAGCATGCACAAAGCCCTGGGTTCGATTCCTCATGCATAGAAAAAGCTGGAAGTGGCACTGTGGCATAAGTGCAGAGTACTAGCCTTGAGCAAAGTGCCCAGACCCTCAGTTCAAGCCTGAGGACAGGCAAAAACAAAAAAGAAAGAAATGGAGGGATAAAGGGTGGACAAAGGGTGAGCAGTGCTAACTCTACAGAACCATGATGAAAATGAACTACAGAACCTGTGGGTGGGGATGGGAGGGAAGATCTGACAGGGTGCACAATGAAATGTACTTGTTACCTGACTTGTGTATCGGTACCCCACTCTGAACATCACCTTTATAATAATTTGTTTTAAAGGAGGGCCGGGGGCACGGCTAGTGGTAGAGTGCTTGCTAACATGCATGAAGCCCTGGGTTCAATTTCTTGGTACCACATACACAGAAAAGGCTGGAAGTGGTGCTGTAGCTCAAGTGGTAGAGCACCAGCCTTGAAAAGTTCCACCGACAGTGCTCAGGCTCTGAGTTCAAGCCCTGGGACTGGAGGAGGGGGAAAAAAAGAAAGGAGGGGGCAGAGGTGTGGCTTAGCTGGTAGAGCAGTCTACCAAGGGTGAGGCCAGGAGTTCAAATTCCAGAACCCTTGAAAAAAACAAAAAAAGCTAGGTAGTAGTGGCTCACACCTGCAATCCTAGCTACTCAGGCTAAGCTCTGATAGAGCTCAGTGGTAAAGAATGTACCTTGCATGTGTAAGGCCCTGGGTTAGGGCTATAGCCCCCCAACCCCACCACCACAAAGGTTAACACACAGTAAAACACTTCAATGAAAACTATGAAATACCTGACCATCTTTATTGAGCAAGTGGAAATAACCATGAAACAGTGCTTCTTCAGACCAGGCCCGCTTCCACTGTGTGGGCACTGTCTAGCCCCTCTCTAGTAAGATGACATTTGGGCCCAATTTTTAAACTTGGGGCAGAATGACTCTGGAAGGCTTTGGGCTTCTGAGGTTCAGATCCTTTTTCTGTGCATTGTGCTCTGCAGGGTGCCATGCCAGCTTCTGGCTGATGTTCAAGAACAACGACAGGTGTGGGCACTGCCCCAGCTCCTCTGCAACTCCATTTCCCACCCCGCCTCCCCTCTCAGGTTCATCCAAGGATGAAAACAGACCACAGAAATGAAACCAACCCTAAGATGCTGGGGGAAATGAAGTGTTCTGACACGCAACACACTTAAAACAAAAGGGCAAAAGTAAAACATGGTAGTGAGAGAGGTTACACCATGCAGTTACGCTACCAATGCACACAATAAAAATAAAGAATATTAATCCTCCTTATAGTAAGCCCTGTTTGTACTGAACACTTTACTATTTATGGTGTATCACATCATCATACTTTTGCAGAAATTAAATAAGCAGCAAATCAGTATGATGCCAAAAATCAGGATGAAAACTCCTAGTATATCCATGAAAAGCTTTACAAACGTGTAACTTTATTTGCAGCACTATAGAGCTTTCACTGACAAACGAAAAAAGTCATCCCAACATAGGCTGTCTGAAAGTCTAATTCATGAAATTGACGATTTATTTTGTTTAAGAAAATGTTTATTTAGCATGGTAACACAATGTAAGTCATGCAAGAGCTCAGTTAAAAAAAAAAGAAGAAAAAGAAGTCAGGCATGGTGGCCTCACGCCTGTAAGCCTAGCTATTCAAGAGGCTGAGATCTGAGGATCGCGTTCAAAGCCAGCCCAGGGCACTAAAGATTGAGAGACTCTTATCTCCAATTAACCACTAAAAAAGTGGAAGTGGTACTGAGGCTCAAGGGGTAGGGTGGTAGCCTTGAGCTGAAGAGCTCAGGGACAGCACCCAGGCCGAGCCCAAGCCCTAAGACCAAAAAAAAAAAAAAAAAAAAAAAAAGAATATAAGGAATGGTAGCTGGTGCTGCCTATTAAAAATATTGCAAATCCTCTTATCACTCACAAGTGATATAAAAAACCCATTTAAATCTGGGTATAGACATGGTTGTAGTCATCTGATTCATTCACAAAAGCAATAGGTTAAGCATTGTGTTCCATTCCTCAGAGGAGTAGAGTCCCATACCCAGGAGAATCCATCATCACAGCCCCTCCCCTACATTCGACTATGTCGCCTGAGGGGGGGGGGGGGTCCTGGGAAGTCCCATGCTAATGGACACCTCTTTGGTGACTTTCGACTCCATCTCTATTCAGAACCTTAAAATCCTGGTAATGAAAACTAATTTGCAAGCCATCTGCACCAACCTAAAATGTAGTGTGACTTCCATGGGAGGATTTCCAAAGAAGTGGGAAGAATTTTGGACTAATGGACCCGACTGAACATAGGATCTCAGATTTCTAACAAATATAGCTCACCTCATCATTTTGGTAAAAAAAAAAAAAAAAAATACAGTGGAATGCAAATTTGATAGATGTTTGATATATAATCTACCAGCTGTCAAGGGGTACAATTTCATTGCAAACACAGAATCAACAATTTCAATGACTTTTTTTTAAAATAAAAAAAGCTTATAGTTTTTTTCCCCCCTCACAAAATCATCACCTTTAGAACTTTCCCAATTAAGCTACACATTGAATTTATTAATACAGAGTTTCTTTGTGTAAAAAAAAAATCTTTGTACATAGTAATAAAAAAGATAAGGCAAGATGCATTAAACAGAAACCTCTGCTTGTTGTCCTCTGTGTCCTCACAGGGCCACTGGTGACTCTGCAACAAAAGAGTGAAGTTTCTGCTTTTCCGCATCAAGCGCCTCGTGCCTTTGCTATGGTACGAATTCTGTCCGAGCACCCTGAAGGACAGAGGCTGCTGATGCGCATTGGCACTTAGGCTGGCAAACTCAGCTTCTTTCCCTTGAGCACTGCAAGAACAGAAACAAAAGGTTACTCTTTTCCTTCCTGTTCCTAGTGTCTTGTACACATAAAGATGCTATAAAGCATAAGGAAGTAAGCAATTGCATTTTATTTATTTATTATTTTATTTTAATTTATTTTATGGTCGAGGTACTGTATAAAGGGGTTACAGTTGCATTTATAAGGTAGTAGATGCATTACTTCTTGAACATTGGTACCCCCCTCCTCCTGTTTCTGTCCCCATTCTCTCCCCCCACCCCAAGCAATTGCATTTTAAAAATTAGAAATCACATCAAATTCAAAGCTGGTCTTCTTTTCTGATTCGAGGTCACTGGCGTTGGCTGGCCTAGCACTCTCAATCCTGCCTTGGCCCCCCAAGTGCTGGAATTACAGGTGGGCACTACTATGCCTAACTATAGCTGTGCTGTATACGGAGAACGTCATAAACATTCCCCTAATCAATATATAAAATATGACTTTATGGAGGAGGCTCTTGACATTTTGGACATTAAGAGATGACGTTTATGTTCTTTTTTTTTGCCAGTCCTGGGCTTGAGCACTGTCCTTGGACTTCCTCAAGACTAGAGCTCTATCACTGAGCCTCAGCACCACTTCTGGCTTTTTTTCTATGTATGTGGTACCGAGGAATCGATTCCGGGTCTTTGTGCATGCTAGGCAAGCACTCTACCACTAGGCCAAACTCCCGGCCCCTTATCAGATGTTTTTAAAAACTAAATCCTATATTCAAACAGATGCAAAAATATGCATATGGCCGGGTACTGGTAGCTTACCCCTGTAATCCTAGCTACTCAAGAGGGTAAGATCTGAGGCTGGGAGTGAGGACTAGTGGTAGAATGCTTGCCTAGTATGCACAAAACCCAGAATCTGTTTCTTCAGTACCTCATACACAGAAAAAGCTGGAAGCAGTGCTGTGACTAGTCTTAAGAAAGCCCCAGGACAGTGCCCAGGCTCTGAGTTCAAACCCCAGAAAAAAAAGTGGGGCAGGATACTGTAGCCGAGTGGTAGAGTGCTTGCCTAGCATACATGAAGCCCTGGGTTCCAGTCCTCAGTACCACATACACAGAAAAAGCCAAAAGTGGCACTGTGGCTCAGGTGGAATAGCCCTCGTCTTAAGAAAAAAAAAAAAAAAAAAGCCAGGTGCTGTTGGCTCAAGCCTATAATCCTAGCTACTCAGGAGGTTGAGATCTGAGGATTTTGGTTCAAAGCCAGTCCGGGCATAGAGTCCCCAGTTCAGTAATCTCCAATTAACCACCAGAAAACTGGAAGTGGTGCTGTGGTTCAAAATAGTAGAGTGCTAGGCTTGAGCTGAAGAGCTCAGAGACCATACCCAGGCCCACAGTTCAAGCCCCATGATGCCCTCCTCCCCCCAAAAAAGCATATAGCTGGACGCCAAGGCTCACACTTGTAATCCTGGCTACTCAGGAGGCTGAGATCTGAGGATCATGGTTCAAAGCCAGTCCGGGAACTAAAAAAGTCTATGAAACTCTTATCTCCAATGAATCACCAGAAAACGGGAAGTAGCACTGTGGCTCAAGGGGTATAACAGTAGCCTTGAGTCGAAGAGCTCAGGGACAGTGCCCAGGCCCAGAGTTCACGATAAAAGAAAGAACACCGTGAGGGTTTAGTGAACAATCCAAAATATGGCACAAGACAAATTAGCACTGTGTTTTACATTATGTGTTTTATGTACTATCATTTACTTACCTGGCCAGTTAGTGGCTTAACTAGTTTGCTGTTATTAAAACCCAGTATCTTACACCAACATCCTTCCTTCCTTCCTTCCTTTCTTTCTTTCTTTCTTTCTTTCTTTCTTTCTTTCTTTTTTTTGCCAATCCTGGAGCTTGAACTCAGGGCCAGAATGCTGTCCTTGAGCTTTCTCAAGGCTACAGCTCTACCACTTGAGCCACATCACCATTTCTGGTTTTCTATGTATGTGGTACCGAGGAATTGAACCCAAGTCTCTGTCCATGCTAGGCAGGCACTCTACCACTAGGCCAAACTCCCAGCCACGTGACTGCTTTGGTAATGTACAAAGCACATTACATCACGTACCTTTTGTAATGTACAAGTAGAAGAAGTCGCAGTACAGAATGGTCTGGACCACACCAGCCACCACAGCAATAAGGTCAAAGAAGCCCTCAAAGTAGAAGCGCCAGATCCAGTTGACCAGATACAAAGCCCTATAGAGGCCCAGGAAGAACAGGTAGTGGGTGGTGATGGTCTCCGCCTCCCCAGTCTTGCTGATCATGAAGAGCTGTGGAAGAATGGCCACCGACTCAAGGTAGATGGAAAAGGTCCATAGAATCTGGAAGACAAACAGCAAGCATCAGGAAGGACCTGTGTCCACCAGTTCAGGGAAAATCCTCCAGATGACTGCGCAGGCGCTGAGCAAGAGCAGGGAATCTAGGGTGTGGGTATTTTGGTGTGTACTGCGCAGCTTGGCACTGCATTATCCCACTGACTAACAACATTCCACAAGCAAAGCACTGCCAGCCACATCTCTCTCTCTCCCTGTTTTGTGGTGGTTAAACGGGTATAAGAGTCTTGGATGAAGTCTGCCTGCCCAGACTAGCCTCAGACCTCAATCCTCAGATCTCAACCCAGTGAGCCACTAGTACCCAGCTTCAGTTCTGCTAGACAGGACTGACAGCAAGAGTAATAGTTCCCTCTACCTCGCCACAGCTTATCTGTGGTGATCTGATGATCTTTTTGATCTCCTTTCGGGACTCTAAATGCTCCACTGCAGATGGTCTTCATTCAACTTATAACTTTACAACATGATGATGGTGTTGGAAATACTATCCATATTACACATTCAATTTGAGCCATACTTGCAGCTTCACTGTCTTCATGGTCTGGAGACATGCGCTATAATACTCTTCCCACTACATGATACTGGGCAGCAGGGAGCTGCAGACTTGTGAGTCACACCACCCTGAATGGAACCAACCACCAGGCCATGACCCCATCAATAAGTCAAGGAGCATCAATATTTTTCTTATTCTTTTAAGGGTTTGTTTTTTTTTTGGTGTGGTTAACTCAAAGGGGTCAGAAAGAGTGGTAAAGTTCAAGTAGCCCATACCCACCAGCACCGAGGATATACATAGCCCCAGTGAACAAGGAAGAAGCTCTCTACAGGGGAAGATGTACTCGGCAGGATGCTCACTGTACAGGGCCAGCAACTCTGCATCCCTGCCCCCAAAGGTGAGGAGGCACCAGACTGCCAACGTATATGACGTACACGGCAGAAAGACAAAGGGTGGTCAGAATGAGGAGAAGATTGAGTTCTCCAGACACTAGGTCAGTCAGGGCTCTGTGTCTGCCCGCAGAAATATAGGGCTCACAATGTCGTTCAGTGGAGCATTTGCTTTGCCTAGCACATTCAAGGCCTTAAGTAATCCCCAGCATCAAGAAAGAGAAAAAGGAAGGAAAGAAATAGGAGATTCAATACAGGTCTGAGCTTACATTCTGAAGGATTGGTAGCAGGCAATAAGTGGCCAGCAGCCACTTTCCCCCCAAATAACTTAGGTGCTTTAAATGCTGTCTCTATTTATACCCCAGAGTATATACTGCATGGGAAGTATTGTCAAGTTGGAAAAAAAAAAATCACATTATCTGCAAATAGGAAATCAGATATGACCACCACGTAACCTCTTTTTTTTTATTTGCCAGTCCTGGGCTTGAGCTCAGGGCCTGAGCACTGTCCTTGGAATTTTCTCAAGGCTAGAGCTCTACCACTTGAGCCTCAGCACCACTTCGGCTTTTTTCTATGTATGTGGTACCGAGGAATCGAACCTGGGTCTTCATGCATGCTAGGCAAGCACTTTAACCACTAGGCCAAACTCCCGGCCTACCACGTAACCTCTTAACTAACCTCAAGAGGAGAGAAATCATGATTGACAAGGAATGAGAGGCCTCCCACAGGGACCACCAGAAACTCCACTCGGAAGGTGTCATGATTGCCATCGTAAGTTGCCTTGAATTTCATGTAGATCAGGTACACCGTGGCATAGGAACAGGCAATGTAGATAAGCTGAAGACGAGAGAACAATGTCCAGATTAGCAATACACAGCAAGAGTCATTATTCTCTCAGCTTTCTCCAACACCCATCTATTCAGCATTTTAGGGAATTGTAATTTAATATTTAAACACGGTCAAATTCTTTTTTTTTTTTTTTTTGCAGCCCTGGGGTTTGAACTCAGGGCCTGGATACTGTACCTAAACTTCTTTTTCTCAAGGTTAGCAGTCTACCACTTGAGTCACAGGGCCATTTCTGGCCTTTTCTGTTTATGTTGTACTAAGGAATTGAACCCAAGGCTTCATGCATGCTAAGCAAGCACTCTACCACTAAGCCATATTCCCAGACCCATGGTCAAATTCTTTTGGGAGTTAGTTTATTTATTTATTGTTATTATTTTTTGTGGGTCATGGAGCTTGTACTCAGCCTGGGCACTGTCCCTGAGCTCTTCAGCTCAAGGCTATTGCTCTACCCTTGGGAGGTATTTTATGACTTTAGTATCACCCTCCAATTTATGGCATAGAACAGTTCTACCAACTCCTTCCTAAACTCTACCGTTGTGTTTCTCTATGTCAGTATGGGGACTTGAACTCAGCACGTTAAGCTCTGGGTCAGCTTTCCCCCATGGCTGGAACTATACCGCTTTTGACTTTTTTTTTTTACTACTCCTGGGGCTTGAACTTAGGGCCTGAAAATTGTCCATGGACTTTCTCAAGGCTGGAGCTCTACCACTTGAGCCATGGTACCACTTCCAACTTTTCCTATGTATGTGGTACCGAGGAATTGAACCTGGATCTTCGTGCATGCTAGGCAAGCACTCTACCACTAGGCCAAACTCCCAGCCCTCTTTTGACATTTTTTTGGCAGTTGTGGGGCTTGACCTGTGGGCCTGGTCGCTGTCCCTGAGCTCAAGGCTAGCACTCTACCACTTGAGCCACAGCACCAGTTCTGGTTTTCTGGGGGTTAAGTGGAAATGAAGAGTTTCAAGGACCTTCATGCTTCGGCTGGCTTCTATCCATGATTCTCAGATCTTAACCTCCTGAGGAACTAGGATGATAAGCTTGAGTTACTGGCACCAGCATCTGGTGTTACTTCTCCTTCAGATATACAACTTGTGAAACTTAATTAGGAAAACATTTGAGCAAATGACTTACTAGGTAAATAAGGACAGTCATCAAGCACTTACATTAAAAAAAAAAAAAATTCCACAAAGAAGCTAGATAAGGCACTGGTTCAAAGCCAGCCCAGGCGTGAAAGTTTGTGAGGCTCTTATCTCCAATGAACCACCAGAAAACTGGAAGTGGTGCTGTGGCTCAAGTGGTAGAGTGTTAACCTTGAGCTGAAGAGCTCAGGAACACAGCTCAGGCCCAGAGTTCCAGCCCCACCACTGACAACAATAACAAAAAAAGAAAAAGAAAGAAAGGAAGGAAGAAAAAAAGAAAGAAGAAGCTAGATAAGGATGAGGGCAGCTAGGGCCTCACTGGGTAGCTGTGGTCAGTGAGGTCTAGCCCATTAAGGCCTCAATCAACCACTGGGGCAGAATAGCTATTTCCTGACCCAGGTGCTCAGCAAATTAAAAACAAGCACAAACAACTAGGCTCTCACTCCACTGACTTTCAGGATGTGAAGCTTAGAAATGACAACCAAGCAGCTGAGCATAGCATGTGACACTGCACACCTGTAATCCCAGCTATGCAGGAGACACAGGAGTATGTGGATCAAAAGATGTCCATGGGTCTTTAATGCTTAGGTCAAATCAAAAGGTTTAAAAGTATGTTAAGAAACTTAGGATGGGGCCGGGAGTTTGGCCTAGTGGTAGAGTGCTTGCCTAGCATGCACGAAGACCCGGGTTCAATTCCTCAGTACTACATACATAGAAAAAAGCCGGAAGTGGTGCTGAGGCTCAAGTGGTAGAGCTCTAGCCTTGAGAAAGTCCAAGGACAGTGCTCAGGCCCTGAGCTCAAGCCCAGGACTGGCAAAAAAAAAAATTCAATAAATGTGATTTATTTAAAAAAAAAAGAAAGAAACTTAGGATGTAACTAGTTGTTGTGCTTAAAGAATAGTGACAGCAGACACACAGCAGACATCTAAGGGCTGCAATGGTGGCTCAAGTAGAGCACCTGACTGGCAAGGATGAGGCCCTGAAAAACAGTCTTAAAAAACTAAGTGGAAACAGGGAACCAGCAGCAACCTACACACATCCTAAATGAGACACTGCACCCAGGAGTCTGCCTTTTAGTTCTTGTTAATATACTGACCTCCCTAGGGAGGTCTGTAATTCCCGCTGCTCCAGTCACCCCTCTTTCCTACTGGGTTATCAGGAGCTTTAAGAGACTTACCATGCTTAAAGAACTTCAAGCTTAATGTCTCTAAAGCTCAAAGTATTTTCGAAACAGAGTAACTATTCCTAGTAGTGCATACAAAGGAGCCTAAAAGGTTTGTTTTTTTGTTTTTTTTACCACTGGGGCTTGAACTCAGGGCCTAGGCACTGTCCTTGAGCTTTTTCAAGGCTAGCACTCTACCAGTAGGCCACACTCCCAGTCCCAGGCCTGAGTTTTTAAGATTAGCTTATTTAAATAGTCATTGGAGATTATTAAGAGCATGTAGCCTGCATCCATTAGCAGTTTCTGTAGGTTTGTATGTCTGTTTGTCATTACCATACCTTCATAGATGTATTATATAATGAAATAAATGAAGTAAAAAGATCCAGGTAACGAGTTGTGAAGACCAGTGCAAACAGAAGCTGGCTTTTCCCAGAAATACCTAAAGAAACAGAAAAAAAAAAAAAAAGTGTTAGAAAAGCCTGGAGAGCTGCATGACTGACACCCAACATCATAGCATGTAAGACATACAGATGGGAAAATGGGTACTTGAGGGCTCAAGGCCCAGATGTGGAGGCAACTCTATTCAACATAAGCTGTTTCAGGTTTTCTTTCATTTATTTGCAACTGTTCCTTCTGGGAGGAACTATTCACTAGGAAAGTGACATCATCACAGTGCCTCTACCTTACCAACACAGTACTCTACCATGAGCAGTATACTTCTCATGTTTCATATTTTTGGGAGGGGTGGGTCATGGGGCTTGAACTTGAATTTGGCCTAGGTGCTGTCCCTGAGCTGAAGTCTTCAGCTACTGCCCTAGAGCTCAAATGTTTCATCTTAAGTAGCAATTTTTCAGTAACTGTGCTCATTCGTGTTATAACTTGCCTTTACCTTCAGTTCTTCCTTTCCATGTTCAAACAGTATCTTGTAAACTAGGGATATGGCTCAGTAGTAGAATGCTTGCCTAGCATGCATGCGGCCCTGGGCTCAGTTTCCAGCACCATCAAAACACAAATTCCAGTATCTCCAAGGTGACCAAATTTTTGACGATGGGGTAGTAACTTTGATATGGGGACAAGGAACCAGCCAAGGCTTAGGTAGGGTCTGAGCAGTAGAACCTCATCCTCTGGAATAAAGGCATGACCTCCTAATGTGAACTTTTAATCCTCCTGCCTCCATCTCTCTAGTCCTGGGATTGCAGGAGCAAACCACCATGCTCAGTAGCATCATTACACATTTTAGTGTGCATTGAAGAGGAATGTCACTACACTGAGGTCATTCACAACCCGGTGGCATATGAAAGTGACATTGTTTTTTAATGACATTTTACAATCATTTTGCAACTTGCTGAAATCAAGAGCCTGAATGAAAGAATGCCATTTTTCTTTTCTTTCTTTCTTTTTTTTTTCCCCCCAGTCCTGGGCTTTGGCTCAGGGCCTGAGCACTGTCCTTGGACTTTCTCAAGGTTAGAGCTCTACCACTTGAGCCTCAGCACCATTTCCGGCTTTTTTCTATGTATGTGTTACTGAGGAATTGAACCCGGTACTCATACATGCTAGGCAAGCACTCTACCACTAGGCCAAACTCCCAGCCCAGAATGTCATTTTTCTAAGTCTGCAGAATGACAGTTCTAGTCTATTCATAAAGACATGTAAACAGAAAGGAAGAAAGTTGATTCTCTCTTTCCAAAGTCATCAACAGAAGCCAAATTTGAGGACCAAAGGAAGAGTATGGAGCAGTTTAGACAAAAGACTCAACATGAGCAGATTAGTCTTCCAAGCAATAGAGACCATTTTCCTACGAGGGATCAACGTTCCAAAGGAAGACCAAGGAGCGGATGCAGACAGCTGAAGAACACAAACTGGGGAGATGCGGGAGCAGAAGGCTCACACTGCAGGCTTGCTGACACCTTAGGAGATTTCCAGTTCATTTGCTGAATGGTTCCTCCCAATATTTATTAAAAATGGAAAGGATATGGATGAACAAAACTTGAAGAGTTTATTCTAGTGGAGTTTTGGGTTTTGTCCTCATTTTTTTGCTTTGCTTTACTAAAAACCAAGGACTATGATATCTCTGATCAATGCCTTTGACCTCTGGGAGGTCACATCTGCACACCTTCTCCTGGTGCCGTGGACTCATGCATCATGCTGGCTTCTGCCCTGGCTTCTCTTACACACTGTGCAGACACACTGTGATAATCTGGAACCTGCCCAGAGGCAAGGTCATGCCCGACTCCACTGTGTATTCTCTATGCAGCGCACTAGCCTCACACCCACAGCAAGGACCAAGAGACGGTTGCTGAACAAATGAGTAACACAAGAACAAAAGAAAATGAAATTCACTTAGCTTCATGTCATGAGACAAATTTTCCTTGCATGGTATTTTGAGACAACACTTGGAAGAATTTAACTGTCTCAGTAACTCTGAAGAGACAAAGTGCTCTGGGCTCAAGCCCAAATTCATTATCAGCTAGAGGGTGGCAAGCCTCCCTCCCCCTAAGCAAATACAGAGTGGAGGAGAACTCAGGCAGCAAATGCTTCTTGGTACAAAATCAGTATGCTGGAACCTGACATAATGAATAGTCCTACACCAGCTCCCTGGCCTGGAGCCTGACTGACTAAAAGGAGCAGCCTTTCTCTTTGAGCCTGTGAAATTGTCAGTCTTCAAAGGAAGGCAGGGTCCCAACCAAGATAGCAGGAGGTGAGGGGAGAGGGTATCTGCTACTAAGTCAGTGATCAATCTGCCTACCTATACCTACCTACCCACCCACCCACCCACCGTAGAAAGGATAACACACATGCTAAGCAAGTTCTCTACCACTGAGCTATACTTCCAACCGATACCAATCTGCTTTAATACACACACACACCAAGGCTGTCAGGTAACAAGTGCTCACAGAATATTCATAAACACCTCAGACAGTAACATCCAATACCAAATGCCTAAACATCCACAGTAACTTGTCAACTGGAAGTCACTCATTAAATGTAACATCAGTCTTGTTATTCCACATAACCAAGGAGAATTTATAAAAGCCCACAGCTGTATACTTAAGTGCATGTTACTTTAAGTTCTGCTGTGGTTTAAAAGTTGCACTTTTAGCCCAGGGGTATGGTGACTTCTGTAAAAAGCCCCTCATCAGGCATGGTGATTCTTACGGGTAACGTGAGCTGTGCAGAAGGCAGGAGTAGGGTTGTGGGAGGTCCTGTCTGAAAGCAAAAATGGCTGGGAGCATAGCTCAAGGGGTAGAGTGCCTGCCTAGCAGGTGCAAGGTGCAAGGTGCAAGGTGCAAGGAGGAGTTCAGCCTCCCTTAGTACTGCTCCCCACAATGAAAATGACTTTTCAGCTCCCCTCCCAAATCCATTTTGTCCCTTTTCTGCATGTTTGTGTGTGTTCCATGTGTTTACCTCCTAACGTGTGGCCTGTTTTACTAACTGCCCTTTGAATCTCCATCTCAGAGTCATCACTTTAGCCCTAACTCTAGCTTAAATCTTTTTGATAGCTGTATAGTGAGTGTTCCACAGTGTAGATATGTGAACCACTGAGGTTATTTCTTTCTCTTTTTTTGGTCAGTCGTGGGGCTTGAACTCTGGGCATGGGCGCTGTCCCTGAGCTCTTCAGCTCAAGGCTACTGCCCTAACCTTTGAGCCACAGCATCACTTCCAGTTTTCTAGTGGTTATTTGGAGATATAAGTCTCACGAACTTCCATGCCTAGGGCTGGCTTTGAACTGTGATCCTCAGATCTCAGCCTCCTGAGTAGCTAGGATTACAGGAATGAGCCACTGGTGCCTGGCTTCATTTAGGTTTAAGTTTTGTTGTTAAATTTCTTTCACGAGTATCTCTCTATATATCTAGATAGTGTTTTATGCTTACTTAGGTACAATGAACATTTTATTTTATGTCACTTAGTTCACACCACAACTATTGCCATAGTTCATAACCCTTCGAATTACAGGCACAATTTTTTTTGCCAGTCCTGGAGCTTGAACTCAGGTCAGGGCCTGAGCACTTTCCTTGGGCATTCCTTAAGGCTAGTGCTCTACCACTTGGGCCATAGCACCACTTTTGGCTTCTTCTGTGCATATGGTACCAAGGAACCAAACCCAGGTCTACATGCATGTTAGACAAGCACTCTATCACTAAGCCACGTTCCCACTCCCAAAAGACATTTTAAACTTAGGTACACATTGTCGAATCCCTCCTAGAAAGATGCTGCCAATCCACAGACCCACTGCCCCCAGTGGGAATGCCTTTTCCTTGTATACACACTAGAGGTTTGTAAACCTTTTGCTTTTTCCTTCCTGTTGGGAAAGTAACTGTCTGTGTTACCATTTTAACATCCAAATCCTGAAGTCCTAGAACAACTTGGGCATTATTTAGTGCCTTACCTGTTCTTGTTATTTTCTGTGAACTGCCAACTTGCCATTTTTCTGTCAAGCTGTTCTTGCTTATATAGATACTTCATTATCTATTATTTTCTGTCACATGTACTACAGATGACACCTCTCAGATTTATTGTTTAACAATACTCTGAATTATCAAGTTCACGTGGAGGAATATGCCACCTTGCCTCCTGATCAGCCTGCGGTGTCCCATCCAATCCCAAGCTATGAATGTACACTAGGTCATACTCTCTGTCTGCCAGCAAGACTACCACTCTCCTCTGCAGTTTTTTTTTTGGGGGGGTGTGGAGTGGAGAGGGATAGGTCATGGGGCTTGAACTCAGGGCCTGGACACTGTTCATGAGTTTTCTCCCTCAAGGCTAGTGTTCTACCACTTTGAGCCATAGCACCACTTCCAGTTTTCTGGTGGTTAGCTGGAGATAAGAATCTCAGGGGCTTTCCTGCCTGGGCTGGTTTGGGACTTCGATCGTGAGATCTCAGCCTCCTGAGTAGCTAAGACTACAGGTGTGTGCCTCAGGTGCTCTGTCCATTTTTATCTTTCCATGCATGCCTAGCCATAAAAACTGAAAGGATAAACATCTCCTGAGAATAGACACTTTGTTGTCTCCTGCTGCTTTGAGTGTCTCAGTGCTCTGTACACAATGGGTGGTTAGTAAATGTTCCAGAGCAATGATTACTCAAGGAGACCTGTGCTTAACATCTAGAAGAGGAAGCTGGGGATGGATGTGATATAAAAACCTGAGTCAACTCCAATAGATGGGATGCTTTGAATTTACTTAAAAATGTGAATGATCCAATTAGGTGATATGCAAGGACACAGTTTTGCCTTTCATGTTTGGTGGGAGGGAAGTTAGAGTGAGCAGAGGAGGAAGGCTGGGCACCTGTCTACATTCGAATGACTACCCTACTCATTTAAGCACAGCAGATACAGCATTATTAGAACTTAACAGCCTAAGGAAAACATAAATAGAACCCCTGCCCCTAAAAACCACTGCCTAGTGTCCTAAGGTTTTCCAGGTCAGGGTCTAGAATAAAAAGAAAGTGACCACTTGAAAATCAAGCTGCCCTAGTAGTTCAAAAATAAGAACCTAGGTTCATGCCTCTGTCATGACAATGAAGATGTAACCATAAACGGATGCAGATTCAAACAAGATTAACTCCTTACCCCACTTTAAAATGAGTCCTTAATGTAGTGATTTTGGAATTAGATTAACAGGTAACTCAATCTCTTGTTTCCTCACCAATCTATCTCATCCCTCATTCCTAGGAAAGAAACCTGTTTTTTTGAGTCTTCAGTCATGTTCAAGAGAACTATGGAAATCCTACAATGAACCTCATACCAGTATTTTCAAGGGAGAAACACAATCTGCATGTACATGTCTTTAATTCCAGTTATTTGAGAAACTCTTATCAAATTCTCACTCTCTCAAAAGTCTCCAAAACTTTTATAATTTAGTATGGAAAAACAATGCAGCTGGTCACATTCAGCACATAATTCTGAAGACACGGCCTTGGTGATTTTTTTTTAACCAATCCTGGGCTTAAGCTTAGAGTCTGGACTTTCTCAAGGCTAGAGCTCTACCACTTGGGCCTTAGCATCACTTCCGGGTTTTTTTCTTTGTATGTGGTACTGAGGAATAGAACCCGGGTCTCTGTGCATGCTAGGCAAGCACTCTACCACTAGGCCAAATTCCCAGCACTAATACTGATTTTTTAAAGCTCACATGCCATCAGGAAAAGCATACATGCCATCAGGAAAAGCATCCCGTGTGTGACAATGAAAATAGTTTAATAATGCCCACAGAATACTTGGGGAACACCCACAAAATGAGCCCATTTACTTATCGCTCTCAGCATTTTAGCTGAAGTAATTATTTTCTTTAGCACTCTACATCGCCCAAATGAAGAGAGAGGGGGACAAGAGACATAAAAGCCCTTCTCTTTCTCCTTGTTACCTAAGGGCTCTCTTTGAGAATTCTGTTTCTGAGTCTACACTCAATTCTCCCAAACATCTCACTTTGGAAGATAGCATATTATCTCATCTTTAAACCAGAAAGGCAATTATAAAAAAACAGAAGCAAATAATCGATTCAAAGATTATGAAGCAACAGAAAAGATTTAAACAGTAACAACCAAGCCAAAACTAAAGAACTTAAACCATTGCATTTATACTACTGGTTTATTGTTAATCAAACATTTATGCCAAAATAGCTTAGGTCAAAGCAGCTGTATTTATTCAAAATCATTAACTGTAAATTACTGTGTTTCAACTCTGGCTCTAAGCTTCCTATCCTCTCAGAACAAAGACAATAGCATCTACCCTACAAGGTTATTTTAAGGACTGTCTGAGATCAGCTATAGAAAGCACTTAGCTAACTACTTAGTAGATAGTAGTGTTTAAATGT
Organism: Megascapheus bottae; assembly: GCF_031878675.1. Taxonomy (NCBI): domain Eukaryota; kingdom Metazoa; phylum Chordata; class Mammalia; order Rodentia; family Geomyidae; genus Megascapheus; species Megascapheus bottae. The sequence continues at coordinate 2,706,381 of NC_143542.1, read as the reverse complement.
CAGCTATCATAATTACTGAAATTTTATTAATATATGGTCACTGCAACTGAGCCTCTTGGAACTTTGTAAAAACTGAAACATCATCTCCAAGTCAGATACACTAGTTTCAGTAGATGGACTTTGTAACATTCATTTTGACTGCTCAAAGGTCTTTTTGGTTTTGCTTACTTCCTGGATCTCAAGCTATGTTCTAGGGAGGCAGGCAAGGCCTGTACACAGCAAAATCAAAGACATGATGTTACTTCAGATGTGGAAATTTTTAATAAATTAACCAGATGAATAGAATCTCTGTCCTACGCTACTTCAGCATTCCTTTCTCCATTTCTGAAAAAATTAAGTTCTTGAGTACTTCAAAAGCTGTCTCCCCTTCCATGCGAGAGGCATACAATTAAAATGAGGATTTAAAGAAATCCTGTCATCTTAATAAACCATATTAGCTGGGAAGCCAGCAGGGCAGGAAAGTCTTCGAAACACTTATTTCCAATTAGTCACCAAAAAGCTGGAAGTGGAACTGTGGTCCAAATAATCAGAGCGCCAGTTTTGAGCAGAAACAGCTATGGGACAACATTCACTCTGAATTCATGCCCCCAGTATAGGCACCAAGAAAATAAACTATTTTAGGGGGGGAGGGGGAGAAAGAGCGACTTTTAAATGTGCATTTCTTAAGCTTTACGGTGTTATTATCTGGGAAAGATTTGTTTCCCGGGCCTCCCGGCAAGACTTGCAGGAAGAGTGTGCGGACTTCTGGGGAGGGGCTGGGCCAACTCACCGGTGACGTGGAGCTAGGGACTGCATGGAAGCACAGGGGATCTCGGGAGTACCCAGCGCTGCAGAACCCCTTATTAGAGAGAGGCAAAAACCACTTCGCTTCTCGAAGCAGCACCAACTTAACTTTACGCACCTCCCCCAGCCCTTCCTTGCGGCGCCTGCGATCGATCCAGGGTCCCTAGGACTGGGGTGGTGGGGGGGGGGTGGGGGGAGGTTGCAGACCACACGACTCCAAACACAGGCCCGGATACCACATTCCACAACCTGGGACTTAACCCAGGGCCCGGTCCTGGAAGTGACAAGGGTGGTGGTCATCGAGATGACCTCTTCCCCTTGTCGCCCCCCCCACCCCCGCTCCGAGTGGTCCGGCTGCCACGTCATGTCACGATCCGGCCCCTCCTTCTCCCGCCAAGCCCACCGATTCGAAGACACCCCCCGCCCCCCGCCCCTCAACCACGGACCTCGCCCAGAGAAGCGTCCCCGGGACAGGTCCCAGGCGAGGGACACGCCCACCGGACCACCGCTCCCCTCCCAAACTTTTCAGACACCACCACATTTCCCCAAGCAGGTCGGTCAGCGTCCGCGCCCCCCCGCCCCCCGCACACCGGTTCGCAAGCCGGGGGGCCCGGCCCACCCCGAGGGGCGGCAGGGTCCTCCCCTACTCTCGGGTCCCGGGATCCGCGGAAGAGAAGCGGGGGTGTCGGGCCACCACGATCCCAGAGTGGGGTTGGGGGGGTGAGGGGAGGTATCCCGGGATGGACGAGGTCGACGGGGTCCTCGGGACGACCCGGCCCCGCGTCCCGATCTCTCTCAGGGCCCGGCCTGGCCGCTCACCGGCGCACGAGCGCGTCTTCCAGATCTTCAGCAGCAAGATGACGATGGCCGCCAGGTGGGATAGGTCCCCGGTCAACCGGAAGATGTTCATGGCGGCGGCGGCCAACGGAGCTCGGGCTTAGAGTAAGGAGGCGGCGGCGGCGGCTGCTGAGAGGAAGCGGCGAAGATGGCGAGAGCGGCGCGACGTGGCCTGGGACGTGGCCGAACTGCCGTCGCGCGCTCGCGCGCTCGCGCGCGCCCGCGGAGCATTCTGGGAGAGCGGGCCGCTTCCAGGCCCCGCCCCCTCCAGGCTCCGCCCCCTCCGGGCCCCGCCCCTTTAGCGGGGACTCTCTCCAGCTTCCCTCGGAATCCTCGCCAACTTCCATCCGCCGAGGGTATTGGCTTCTTCTCGATGCCAGCGATTCGCTTTTATTTTTGAGGTGACATTCGCTAGTGATAGTTCTCTTCCCACCCCCTTCCCACCGGCCGTAAGAGCTCTGCATTCTTCTTGTAGGCAAACGTTGCAGCACTCAAGGTCGACATCGGAGGTCGATGTAGCAGCGGGAGTCCGACTTTTACCATTCTGGGGACAGTCTCGTAAGAGAAAGCAGGACTAAAGTGTAGCTCAGTGGTTAAGAGTGCTTGACACCTAGCTGGGGAATGGTAGTGTAAAATTAGGTAGGAAATTGAATATTTCTGCAGGGTGAGGAAAGAGATCACAAGAAAGAGCCAGGCACTGATGACTCACACCTGTAAGTCTAGCTAATCAGTTGAGATCTGAGGATCTCGTTTTCAAAGCCAGCCTAGGTAAGAAAGTCCATGAGACTCTTATCTTAAAAGCCAGAAGCAGAAGCTGTAGCTCAAGTGGTGGAGTTGCAAGCTTTGAGTGAAAAAAGCTAAGGGACAGCATCCAGGACCTGAGTTCAAGCCCAGTACTGGCATACACACAAATTCAAGACAGTAGTTGCAGAACATTAGATTTTTGAATGTGGGCCCTAGTAAGCTCCAGCAAACAGCATTGGCTTCTGGCCAGTGGAACCAGTCCTGCTACAGCTTCTTACTATAAAAGAAAAAAAAAAGCCAGGAAATAACATGAAACTTGATTGATGACCATGTACAGGTCTATAATCCTTTCTCCTACATTGCTGTCACTAGATATTCTTCTTTGTATGACAGTGATTTTCTTTCTTTTTTTGTTTCGTTTTGTTTTGTCGGTTGTGGAACTTGAACTCAGGGCCTGAGCACTGTCCCTGAGCCTCTTTGTGCTCAAGGCTACCAATAGATTACTTGATCCACAGCGCCACTTCCTGTTTTTGAGTGGTTCAATGGAAAGAAGAGTCTCACATAGTTTTCTGCTCAGGCTGGCTTTGACCTGTGATCCTCAGATCTCAGCCTCTTGAGTAGTTAGAATTAGAGGTGTGAGCTCCCCATGCCTGGTAATATTGGTTTTGTGTTTTTTAAACACAATTTTTACAGAAAGAATAGAAAACAACTATTTTGTTGATAATTTGGAAACATTTCTTTCATCTTCTCAATTATATTATTTGTAATGTCATGCTGTTTTTTTTTATTTTTATTTTTTGCCAGTCCTGGGCTTGAGCACTGTCCTTGGACTTTCTCAAGGCTAGCACTCTACCACTTGAGCCTCAGCACTACTTCTGGCTTTTTGATATGTATGTGGGGTACCGAGGAATCGAACCGCGGTCTTCGTGCATGCAAGGCAAGCACTCTGCCACTAGGCCAAACTCCCGGCTCCTGTCATGCTAAGTTTTATGATTGTTGTCCTATTTGGGAAACTTTCAATTATATTTCTTCCATTACAAGAGCTGCAGGATTTCAAAGCATCTACTGTTTTTTTTTTTGTTGTTGTTGTTGTTGTTGTTGTTTGGTTCCTTTCTTTGTGCCACTGCCAGGTATCTTACTTTCTCAGTTTGCTTGCTCACAGCTGGTACCAAACCACCAGCTCAGCTTTTTGCTTGTGAATTGAAGCTAGAGTCTGGTAGACTTTTCTGGGCTGACTTTAAATCTCAATCCTCAGATCACAGCCTCCTGATTAGCTATACAAGCATGAGCACAGGCTCTATCACTTAAGGCACATCTCTCACTCTTTAATTTTAGTTATTTTTGTTTTTGCCAGTCCTAGGGCTTGAATTCGGGGCCTGAGCACTGTTCTTGCACTTTCCTCAGGGCTAGTGCTCTACCACTTGAGCCACAGCACTACTTCTGACTTTTGAATGTATGTGGTACAGAGGACTCAAACCTGGGTCTTTGTGCATGCTAGGCAAACACTCTACCACTAAGCCAAAGTCCTGGCCCAGCTTTATTTTACAGGACTAAACCAGTCTCAAACCACAATTCTACCACTTCCACCTCTAACCTAGCCTAGATTACAAGCATGTACTGCCACACCTGGCCTGGAAAAGCTCAGATTCTTGAGTAACTTGGTAGCACTCTATCTTGATGCAATTTTTTGTTTGATCTAGTGGTCAGTTATACAGCTCCCTTGCATGTAGTGGCTGGAAGCAGCAGAACCAATGAGAAGGTGGAGTTATCAGCAGATACACAGAGAGTGGCTGAACCCTGGGTGTGTGAGAATTTGCTAAGGGAAGGTAAATAGTGTCCCAACTCAAAAGATCAAAGAATATAAGGAGAATCATCTTTCCTTCTAGCTTCCAATCCTGGGGCTTTTGTCAGTTCGAGGCAGAGAAAGCAGACTACAGTGTGTTCATTGGTTAGTGGCCCACCATAGAGGTACTAGATGCCAATAATAGGCCTGAAAGCATTGGCTGTGAAGCAGAAGGAGAGGCTAACAGCCCCAAAGGTATTTCAAGGACAGAGAGGAGAGGTGGAAAGAGCCAATGGATAGTGACCAGTCACTGAAGAGGCAGGTGCTTGGCACGTGGAAAAATAGCTCTGGGTAGGGGGTGGGGTTAAAGACAGACTTGTAGAGGCTTATAGATGTGTATGCAAGGGGGGGGGTAAAGTCTTACCTGATAGAATTGTTTCTCTGTAAAATATTAGCTTTTCAGCTTTATGCTTTTTTTTTTTTGGCCAGTGAGAACTCAGGGCCTCACATTCTTGCTTAGTTTGTAAGGCTGGTGCTCTACTACTGGAGCCATGCCTCCAAGCCTACTTTTTGCTGGTTATTCTGGAGCTGTAATCTCTCAGACGTCTCTGATCAGTTTGGCTGCTAACCAAAGTAGAAATCTCATCCTCTAGAGTAGCTAGGATTATATGTGTGTGTGTGTGTGTGTGTGTGTGTGTGTGTATGTGTGTGTGTGTGTGTATAAAATCCTATGGAATTATTGGAGTGAGCCACTACTTTGTTTTTCTCATTCTCCTGATAGCTGGGATTACAGATATGCATCATCACCACCATCTAGGAAGCTGGAGTGTCTTTCAAGTGCTGATGAAGATACTGATAAAGTTCTTAAGCTGAACCAGCTGGTACCAGTTCAGATCTCACTGTCATCCTAGCTATACTTGGGAGTCTGAGAATGGAATGATTACAGTTTGAGGCTAAGCCAGACAGGAGAGTTCATGAGATCCCTTTTCCTCCACCTATAGCTAGATACAGTGGTGGCTGCTTGCCATTCCAAGCCACATGGGAGGCTAAGATTGAGGGGATTACAGTACCAACTCATCTGGGGAAGCAAAGCTCACCAGACTGGCACCATGGAAAGAAGGCTGGATGTGGCAGCACATACCTATGACCCCAGCAGTGGCCTGGCTCAGGTAACATACCTGGGCAGAAGTAAGACTTAAGCCTAAAAATAACTAGTAAAAAATAGGGTTGAGGGTACAGTTTGCTAGCCTAGGAAGCAGAGGCCCTGAGTTCAAAACTATCAGTTCTGACAAAAAAAATAAGTAAGGGAGGACAAGTCTGTAATTCTAGCTATTCAGGAGGTTGAGATCTGAGGATCACAGTTTGAAGCCCAGCTATGCACTGACTACAGATTAGGAATGAACCTACTGTGTCCAGCTCAGAAGTGTTCAGGTGACTTATACATTCATGAACAATAAGTGATTGTCATTTGAAGCCACTGAGCTTGCTTAGGGGATAGTTTGTTACCTAGCATTACTGTGGCAAGTGGTGAACAAGATACAAGGCATGTGAGGGAGAATTCCTAGCTAGTGCTTTGGCCTGTGTGATCCAGGGACTGGATCTCCTGTGTCTTAATTTCCAGAAAAATGCCAAAGCGAGGTAACTGGACCTTGGGAATCATGCGTGGTAGAATCGATACTGTCTATGGACCTCAAATGCAGATTTGTGTGTGTATACCAGTCCTGGGGCTTGCATTTGAGGCTTGGACTTAGGGCGTGGGCTCTGTTTCTGAGCTCAAGGCTAGTACTTTCCCACTTCTGACTTTGTGGTGGTTAACCAGAGATATGAGTGTCATGGACTTTCCTGCCTTAGTTGGCTTTGAACCACTATCCTTAGATCTTAGCTTACTGAGTAGCTACAAGTTAAGGTGTGAGTGCTGGTGCCTGGCTGGTTTAGACATGTTTATATGGTAGATGTGAGTAAGGAACAAAGGAAGAACACACATGGGACAAACACTAGAAGACTAGAAAGACCAATGGGCCCCAAATTCTGCCTGGGAGAGACATTAGCCATTTGACTGCAAGAGAGGCTGAGCATCCATTTCAGACTTCTAGGGAGTAGGTGTGAAGTTAGAAGGTTGTTGCAAGGATGTGCCAATAGGAGCAGGAAAACCCAGTTGTATATAACCCTTCCTCCCTCTGTCCCCAGACATTTCAAGTGACTTCTGGATCCCTTCTCCATCACAGATTATGTGTCTGCTTCCTAGCTCATCCTGGGCTCATTACCTGTGCCAAGGACACCTCGACACCATCTGGATGAGAAAGCTAGCAACTGATCACACACCGCTGCCCTCACCACCTCGCTGTCCCTCTCCCTTTCACAATCTCTAATCCACTCCTAAATTCCTCCCAAATTCCTTGCTTGGATAAGTGACCACCCCTAAATGAGATCAATTTTGCCTACTGGATTAAAATGGCAATTCTGGTTGGGTGCTGGCATCCGAGCTCCACCCACAATCCCAGCTACTCGGGAGGCTGAGATTCTGAGGACGGAGGCACCTCTCTTCCTGTCTCTCATTGCTGTTTCCAAGGTCAGCCCTCTAGATATTCGGGCCTCTCCATCCTGCCTACCCAACTTCTTTTGTTTTTATTTTCCTAGTTGTGGGGCTTGAACTCAGGGCCTGGGCACTGTCCTTGAGCTTTCTTAAGGCTAGCACTCTACTACTTGAGCCACAGCACCACTTATGGCTTTTTCTGTGTATGTACTGAGGAATCAAATCCAGGGCTTCTTGCATGCTAGCTGAGCACTCTAACCTATGTTATACTCCCAGCCCCTGCCCAACTTCCTTTGTACTGCTCTTTAAATCCAGGGTCAGGACCCCCTAGGCTTTCTGATTGTTGGCTTGGGGGGGCCCACTGAAACTCGTTAGCGCCAACAATGCTCCTGCCAAGAGGCAGACACTGCCCTGTTTTGCAATCCACCCGTCGATGGGACCTGCTCAGGGTGCACAGAAGCACTTTATTCAATAGCTCCGCAGAGAGAAAGACCACTCAGGAAGCCCAGGAAAGCAGAGTGGGCTTAGCTGCCACCTGGAGCTCCTGCTGCCCTGGAGTCCCAGCCTGGGCAGAGGATAGGTGGAGGAGGCTGGGGTTGAGGTAGACAGGCTGCGCTCAGGCTTTCCGCCCTCCCCAAACCCTCCCGCTGCGTGATCCACGCCCTTGACCTCGACCTTCACAGCATCCTGGCTGCCATGGCATGGGGCAGGCTCCCGTGTCTGCCTCCATGCAGAGGATTCTTCATGGTGGCAGTCACCAAGCTAGGGGTGAAGTCATTCCAGAGCTACGAGGTCCCTCGCCGGCCTGCAGGTCACTGAGCGCTCTCTGGTGGGCACACAATGGCAGGGGGTGGTCAGTGTTTTCCCATCCAGAGCTGAACTGGATGACCATCCCATCCAGAAAAGGGGACAACACCCTTGTGTGATCTCAAGTCCCGCCTTCTCTGCAGGGCACCTTGAATCTCCACCTTGGCTCACCTCGAACTTGCTCATAAATTCAGCAAAGATGCCAAAGAAGGCCTCGGAGGTCGTGGTTTTGGAATCCTCCCCAAAGAAGGCCAGCGCCTTGCTCAGCTCCTCCATCGCCTCGCGCTGAAGCCCGTCCAGCACCCGTAATGCAGGCTGGGCTGTCTCCAGGAAGGACTACAGCAGGGCATGGGTTAAGGAAACAGCCACCAGGAGATACCTACCCATCCTCCCCCGCTGGGCTGGGACCCCAGATAGCAACCAATTGGATTGTCTCACTCCTGCTCTGTCTGGGACCTTACAATGAATAAGCTCTCATTACTGCAGGAAATTGAGCCCATCCCTGCCCAGCTAAGCTGACCGTGGAACCTACAAGTGAGGCCCAGGCAGGGCTATGTCTCTCAAGTAATTGGAGTTACAGTTGTGAGGCACCATATTTGTCTTCATGCTCTCTCTCTTGCTTGCTTCTTTCCTTCCTTCCTTCCTTCCTTCCTTCCTTCCTTCCTTCCTTCCTTCCTTCCTTCCTTTCTTCCTCCTCCTCCTCCTCCTGTATCACTTGAGCCACAGCACCACCTCTGGCTTTTTCTGAGTCTGTTGTAGATAAGAGTCTTCTGTATTTTCCTACCCAGGTTGGCTTTGAACTGTGATCCTCAGATCTCAGCATCCTGAGAAGCTGCTAATTTTACACTCTTGGTCCACCAGCACCTGGCTTCTCTTTTTTTCCTATAGCACTTGCCAATATCTGAAATTTTTTCATGAGTTCATTTTCTGTCCCCCATACTTATTTTATATATCACCAGTACTTAAGGACAGGAGGAAATCCTGGAAAAGTATAATTTGTTCTACACAAACAGTCAGAATAGTTATTGAGACTCCATCTCTAATTAATGAGCAAAAAGCAGGTCTGTGTGGTCCAAATGGTAAAGCACCAACCAGCTGGCATGAAATGTTGCCTGCTGGTATTTCTCACTATTTTGAGAGGTTAGGGAAACTTTAGGAGATGGATGAAATGGGTCAGAAGAATAGGTGCCTGGGATTATGTTACCTTTGGCTCTTTTTTGTCTATTTCCTGTGCCATCAGATAACCTGGATGCCATAGATAGAGCTACAGGATATGCTTTGGTACTATTTCTTGTACTTCTCCACTCTTCCCTTCCAGAATGGGAAGGGTGATTCTTTTTTGGTCAGTCATAGGGATTGAACTCTTGGCCTGGGTTCTGTCCCTGAGCTCTCTCAAGGCTAATGATCTACCCCTTTGAGCCACAGTGCCACTTCTGGGTCTCTGGTGGTTAACTGGAGATATGAGTCTCATGTGCTTTCATTCCCAGGCTGGCTTTGAACCATGATCCTTAGATCTTAGTCTCTTGAGTAGCTAAGATTACAAGTGTGAGCTACTATGCCTAGCTGGGAAGGTTGACTCGTGAGCCACTGTATGTTGGGAGTATATAACTTTCTTTTTTGACTTTGCAGGGTTTCACAGAGACTCCGGACATAGATCCTTGAACAATGCTGGAATTGTTGAGACTTTGAGCACTGTTGGAAATGGATCGTATAAATTTTACCATATGAGATGGAGCCATCTCATGGCTTAGGTATGAAATGTTCCCCGGAGCCTTGCCTCGTGTGATTAATGCTTAGTCTTCAGATGATGGTACTATTTCTGGGGGTGGGGCCTAATTGGTAGAAGCAGGATACTGCAGTTGGGTCCTTGGGTTATCTTGACCTGGATTTCTCCATATTCCATATCTATTCTATTTTTCTCTCCATATCAATCTCTTCTCTCTCACTCTCTCTCTACCTCCCTCTTCCCTTCCCTGCTGCCTGCCTGCCATGAATTGAAGAAGCTCCTAACCACACACTCTTGTTGCCATGACAATCTGCCCAAGCTCAAGGTGCCAAGTGACTTCTGAAATTGCTAGCCAGAATATTTCTTTCCTCCTTTTAGTTGATTCTATCCGGTTTATGGTCAAAGTGACACAGGGCAATTAATACATCTCTTATTAGAGTAGGAATTCTCACCATCTCTCTCTTTTATTTTTTTGCTAGTCCTGGGCTTGGGTTCAGAGCCTGAGCACTGTCCCTGGATTTTCTCAAGGCTAGGGCTCTACCATTTGAGCCACAGCACCACTTCTGGCTTTTTGCTACGTATGTGGTACCAAGGAATCGAACCTGGGTCTTCGTGCATGCTAGGCAAGCACTCTACCACTAGGCCAAACTCCCGGCCCCCTTACCATCTCTCTTAGCACTAATGAGAAGACTAGGCCCAAACTGGGGGTAAGTGGCATGGCTGAAATCCATGGCTGGTAAGTTCCTGAGTCAGGATCAAGGCCCCAACCGATTTGATGGACCAGCTCAAGCCCCTCTGTAGAAGGATCTTCTATCCTCTCTCTGGGGATTTCCAAGTCCATATAAGCAGGCAGCCCAATTCTAGCATCCTGGACTGACAGATGCTAGAATGAGGGGACTCATGTGAATAGCCTTCGTTTCCACATTAGCAAACACTGAGATGAGATGAAAGGGGATTTTGTACAAGCTGAAGTATGGGCTCCCTGAGGCTCTGGAATCCATCTCTTTTTGGTTCAGAGGATACAGCCATGACCACAGCAAACCTGTCCTCACTGGAGGGGGACATGTTCTGGCAGGCTTCCTGGATCTCACTGATGGTGCCATGGAGGTCAGCCAGGTCACCAGTCAGGGCCCGTTGGTTCACTGTAAGGAAGAGGATGGAAGCATCATTAGGACACATTCTAGTCCAGGACAGCAAGCATCTGCTTCCCCACTCTTGTACCCAGCCTACCTTTGGCTGCTAGAGGCACAGTAGGCAGGTCCTGAGCAAAGCCCAGGAGTTCTGGAAAGTGCTGGCTCAGTGATTTGGCAAGGATGTGCAGGAAGGTGGACTTCCCATCCGCTGTCTTAGTGGAGTTCAGCTGTAAATGACCCAGCACACGTTTTCCTTCAGGATCCGGCACATGCCTGGGAACATGGCCTCAGCTTTGCCTTTTCTTTTTTGCCAGTTCTGTGCTTGAGCTCAGGGCCTGAGCACTGTCCTTGGACTTTTTCAAAGCTAGAGCTCAGCACCACTTCTGGCTTTAGGCCTCAGCTTTTCATAAACCAATTCCTGGCTTTTTTTTTTTCCTTTTTGGAGACAGGGTCTCCCTATATAACCTTGGTTGGCCTCCTTTCTTTCTTTCTTTCTTTCTTTCTTTCTTTCTTTTCTTTTCTTTTCTTTCTTTCTTTCTTTCCTTTTCTTTTTTGTGGGTCATGGGGCTTGAACTCAGACTGGGCACTCTCTCTGTGCTCTTCAGCTCAAGGCTACCACCCTACCCTTGAGCCAAGCCCAACTTTCCATTTTCTAGAGGTTAATTGGAGATAAGAGTCTCAGGTCCTTTTGTGCCCAGACTGGCTTTGAACCTTGATCCTCATATCTCAGCCTCCTGAGTAGCTAGGATTACAGGTGTGAGCCACTGTGCCTGGCTTCTATCCTGCTTTCTTTTTAAAAATAATTATAAGGGCCGGGAGTTTGGCCTAGTGGTTAAAGTGCTTGCCTAGCATGCATGAAGACCGGGGTTCGATTCCTCAGTACCACATACATAGAAAAAAGCCGGAAGTGGTGCTGAGGCTCAAGTGGTAGAGTTCTAGCCTTGAGAAAGTCCAAAGACAGTGCTCAGGCCCTGAGCTCAAGCCCAGGACTGGCAAAAAAATTATAATTATTAAGTAGTTTTTAAAAGGGATTATAGTTCCATAAATGCTTCTAGGTCCGTTTTTCTTCTGCTGGTATGGACTTGGAGTCCTTTTTTTTTTCTTTCAGTCCTGGGTCTTGAACTCAGGCCTTGGGCACTTTCCTTGGCCTTTCTCAAGGCTAGTGCTCTACCACTTGAGCCACAACACCACTTCCAGCTTTTTATGTGTATGTGGTATCGAGAAATTGAACCCAGGGCTTTGTGCATGCTAGGCAAGCACTCTACCACGAGGCCATGTTCTCGGCCCTGGACTTGCTCAGCTTTATTGCTCACAGCTGGTTCTCTACCACTTGTGCCACACCTCCAGACCAGCATTTTGCTGGTTAATTGGGGATGGAGTCTCCTGGTCTTTTCTGCCCAGGTTTGCTTTAAACCTCAATTTTCCCCTAAGTCTCAGCCTTTTGAATACCTAGGATAAGAGGTGAGAGCCACCAGTGCCTGGCTTAAATTCTCCATCTTTCTGTTTTGGCTTCCTGGGTGTTCAGATTACAGATACTGAACCACCATACCCAGCTAACTAGTTCCCAGCCTTTGATACCTTCTTTCCAAACTCTTCTCCTCCTACTCCACTTTTCCAGCTCCTGCATGGCAGAGGAAAAGCCACTTTCCCTCCCTTACTGTGCTGCAATCACTTCTGTGCAGCCAGCTTTCCCCTGGTGGGGAGTGAGTGCCCCCGTGTCCACAGCTCAGGTTTGCCTACCTAGCCTAGTAGACATGGCAAATTACCGCTGCCTGGCCCTCACCTCCGTTAGAAAGTTAATCTTGAAGCCGGTGGTCTTGTTGGTCTTGGGTTGTCCGTCGTTGAGATAGTTGCCCATAGCCAAGACAAACTGTAGGGAGTAAAGTGGGCTGATGGTGCCCCAGTACCCACCCACCCGTGCCCAGGCGGGAAGTCCCGGAGGACAAGAAGGCCAGGCTGTCAGGAAGGGGCTGTCTCCTTGACCTCCAATATCTTGGCGAGTTTCCGGCTGTTTTTGAGCTCCAGAGACGCCTGCCGTAAGCACTCGAGGCTGCCTCGGATCTCCTCTGTCTTCTCTTGGAGGGTGGCCTGGAAGTGGAGGCTGCGCAGGCGCGTCTTGTATTCGGGAACAGACAGCATCTGCCGTGAAGACAGGGCCAGGATTCATCAGTCTCCCAGCAGGGGACCCTCTGCCCCACCAAAGCTTAGGGACTGGTCAGGGGAAAGTAAGCAGGCTCCCGAGACACACTGACACGCCATCAACCTTGACCCCAGGGGGTAACTGGCCGAGGTTAAGGGGTCCAGCTGGGTCACAGAGGCCTGAGCGCGGTGGGTGGCGGTACTGAAGGGAAGAAGCAGGCCCCAGCTACGCGGATGGAGGTGGCCTGGGCCCTGGGCCAGGGGCCGCGGGCGAGGCACCTGCAGGACGAACTGGTCAGGCTCACTGAGGCGGCCGGGCGCCTCGCGGAAGGCCTGGTAGCGCTGCTCCTCGTCGGCGTCGGGTGCGAAGAGCAGCAGCTGTGCCAGGTGCGCGGGCTCCAGGCGCCGGGGCTCCATGCTCATGAGCACCTGCCGCAGCTCCGCGGGGCTCAGCTTCAGGTGCGCCAGGAGGATGGCTGGGGGTGGGGTGGGAGGGAGGATGAAGCGGCGAGGAAGAGCTTGGGGGCGGGGCCGTGCCGGGGGGCGGGGCCGTGCCGGGGGCGGGGCTGCAACATTAGCAGCACGCTATTGGATAGGCGTGGCGGGGGAGGGGCTAGGAGCGCGGTTTCAAGCTTGGCCACAAGCTATTGGGTGGAGCAAGGATGGGGGTGGGCGGTGCCCAGGAATACGGTGTGGGCGGGACCTAAAACAAGCCCCACCCCCTGGGGGCGGAGCCTGTTTGGTTCCACTGATGAATAGGTTCTTTGAGAACAGATTTAACAGTGAGGAAGAGGTTTCATGGACAGAAACCCAGAAGCTGGAGACGGCCTGTGGGTGCAGAACAAGGAACTAGGGAGGGGGCCTGAGAGGCAGAGTAGAGAAAGTGGTTAGAGGCAAGACGAGAATTGATGGGGTGACCAAAAAAGCATGATACTAAGACTGGCACGGCACCCAGGTGGGGGTCCCATTAGCTGTAGGGCCTGGGGGCTTTCCTTCAACAACTGGATGGCCAGTGTCTGAGCCTTCACCTAAGGCTCTGGGCACAGGAGAGCCACTGTCCACCTTGAGAATCCCCGGGGGGGGGGTCTCTGGCTCCTTACAGGTGTTGTAGGCCTTCTTGTGAGACAGGATCTCTACCACCTCCTTCTTCCTGAAGGGTTCAGGCCGGGGAACTGGCTCTGGAAGGAAAAATGGATAACTTAATAGGGGCTGAAGGTGGGTAGGGCTGGGTCTACCAAGAGAGGTAGGCTGCACATATTCAGCCTGAGAAGACCCTTTCCCCCATGCATCACCTTGACCAAATCAGCTCCAGGCAACCAGACTCCCTTCATTCCCAGGTTTGGTCCAGTGTACTTGGCTTGTGTCATGTGTCCCTCTCCTTCCCACTCCCTCCCCTGCACTCTCCCCCCTGGGCCTTCTGGACTGAGCGAGTGGAACACCAAAAAGCCACCACCAACTCTCAACATTTCAGATGGTTCTTGAATATCCAATCCTTTCTCTTCCATCCTGGAACCACCTGCCATGGGTAATCAGGGTCTCTACCAGGAGGTTTTCAGAGAGAGACTGTGAAGGAGAAAGGCTAGAAAATATGCTGTGGGTGCTCTTCTGTTTCACCCTATTCTGGGCTGTGTGACTTTGAGCAAATTACCTAGCCTTTCTGTTTCCTCCTTAGAAAGTGGAGGTGATCACTTGATGTACTTGTTAGTGTCGTCAAAGGATTCATATAGAAGTCAAAGTACCTGGCATTTGGTGAGTATATAGTAAACGCCTGCTATTATTATCTTTACTTTGAAGGAAGGAGAAACAAAAATTAACCAAGGGCTTGAAAGTTTGAAACACACTGGGTAAATTACAGTTCAGTCTATCAGAGCTTAGGTTGGAGCCTCTGACAACATCAGGCAGGAGGTAGTGTTTTCTCCCTCCCCTTTCTTCCCATCTTAACCCATTAGTCCACTCACTTGCAGGTTTCTGGGTGCCAAAGTGGAGTTCCAGGTCAAGGTATTTCACCATGTCGCTCAGTTTATCATAATCAGAGTCCTCCCCAAGCTGCAAGGGAGCATGGGAAAGTTCAAAGTAGGAGACACATTCACAGCTGGACTGACCTTCCTGGCCACACCCATCTTGGAAGGGAAAGCATCCATTAAACTTAGGGAAGAAGCTAAGAGCCGCTAAATCATTCAAATTATCAGGTGAGGAATTATCTTCCCTTTCAGTAATAACATTCAGGGCCAGGAGCAAGGCCTAGTGGTAGAGTGCTTGCCTAACATGCATGAACCCCTAGGTTTGATTCCTTGGTAGCACATACAAAGAAAAAGCTGGAAGTGGTGCTGTGGTTCAAGTGGTAGAGTGCTAGCTAGCCTTGAGAAAACCCAAACACAGTGCCCAGGCCCAAGGACTGGCAAAAATACTGTACAACCATTCAAGCCACATGCCAATGTCTCACGCCTGCAATACTGCCTTCTCAGGGAACTGAGATCTGAGGATCAAGATTCAAAGCCAGCCTGGGTAGAATAGTCCAAGAGACTCCTATCTCCAGCTAATCAGCAAAACATTAGAAGTGGAGGTGTGGCTTTAGTGGTAGGCGCTACTTTTGAACAAAAAAGCTTGGAGACAGCATCCAGGCCTGGTACGTGTGTGTGTGTGTGTGTGTGTGAACAACACCACCAACAACAACAGCAATAAGCTGGGTGCCAGTGGCTCATGCCTGTAATCCTAGCTACTTGGGAGGCTGAGATCTGAGGATCTCGGTTCAAAGCCAGCCCAGGCAGAAAAGTCTGTGAGACTGTTATTTCCAATTAACCACCAGAAAACCAGAAGTGGCACTGTAGCTTAAGTGGTAGAGCACGTCTTGAGCTGAAGAGCTCAGGGACAGCACCCAGGCCCAGAGTTCAAGCCCCACCACCAACCAAAATAAACAAAAGAAAACAACAACAACTGGAAGTGGAGGTGTGGCTCAAGCGGTATAGGACTAGCCTTGAGTACAGAAGCCAAAGAAGAGCTTGAAGCCCTGAGTTCAAACCCCAGCTCACAAAAAGGTCCCATAAGACCTCAACAGGTATCAAGTGCCTCATTACTGTAGGCATTCAAGTACATATTGATGCTCAGGAGGAGATACAAGCATGGTAGTGGAAGGGTGCAAGTACTGGGTCTTGAACTTAGAGCCTCATGCTCTCACTTGGCTTCGACATTCACAGCTGGAACTCTACTGCTTGAGCTATATTTCCACTCTAGGTTTTTTGTGGGGTTTTTTTGGCTGGATAATTAGAGATAGAGTCTTGTGGATGTTTTTATCTGGGGCTAGCTTTGAACCAAGATCTTCAGATCTCAGCCTCCTTTATAATTAGGAATATAGACAAGAACCATCAGCACCCAGCTTGGTTTGTTTGTTTGTTTTTTTTAGACAGGGACTTAGTGTTGTAGCTTAGCTGTCTTAAAACTCATCATCTTCACAGCTTGTCCTCCTGAGTGTTGGAATTACAAGTGTGTACTGTCACATCTGGCTACCAGATGCATGCTTTTCTTTCTTTTTTTCTTTCTTCCCCTCCCCCCTTTTTCCTCAGTACTAAGGATTGAAGTCTGGGCCTCAAGCTTGTTCTCCTCCTTGAGCCACACCCCCAATCTTTTTGTCTTTTTTGTGGGGGGGCCCTGGGGCTTGAACTCTGGGTCTGGGTAATATTCACTATCCCTGAGGTTCTTTTGCTCAAGGCTAGCATTCTACCACTTGAACCACAGCACCACTTCCAGCTTTTCTTTTCTTTTCTTTTTCTGAGTAGTTTATTGGAGAGAAGAATCTCATGGACTTTCTTACTCTAGCTGGCTTCAAACTGCAATACCCAGATCTCAGTCACCTGAGTACTTAGGATTACAGACAGGAGCCACGGGTGCCCCACCATTTGCTTTTTTTTTTTTTTTTTTTGCCAGTTCCAGGGCTTGAACTCAGGGCCTGGGCACTGTCATCAGGCTTTCTCAAGGTTAGAGCTCTATCACTTGAGCCATGGCATCACTTCTGGCTTTTTCTGTGTATGTGGTACTGAGGAATCGAACCTAGGGCTTCACGCGTGCTAGACAAGCACTGTACCACTAGGCCACGCTCCTGGCCCCATGGTTGTTTTTAAAATAGATCACCTAACTTCCCCAGTGGCCTTAGGCCATGATCATCCTACCTCAGCCTCCTGAGTAGCAGGAATTATGGGCATGAGTTACCATATGCTCCCCCCCACCCACCTTGAAAGTAGGCCTGAGAACTAGTAAGTCTCCAGCTTAATAGGTGGCATTTCCAGATGTCCTCAGTGTGACTTTGCCTTAGGGACACAGACCGACTTCCATATGTGCACTGTCCCCACACAGGTGGGCATGTCCTTGGGGTGGGCTTCCATTCCACTGTTCGGGGCAGAGATGCCCAGGGAATGGTCTAGTTGACTGGGGAGAGGACTGGGGAGATGCATGTCATCTGGGCTGCTTGGACCGGTCACCCCTGTTGTGAAGCACCAGGGGGCCCCAGGTCACCTACCTGACCCCAGATGGTGCCTTCTGAGTTCTCCACCTGCTCCCACCGCAATCGCTTGACACTCATGTGGCTGGTCTCGCTACGTCGGTGACCCAGGCCTCGGGACAGCATGGGAGGTGCACAGGGAACCGGTGGGGGCAGGGGTGGTGGGGGAGGGGGTGGGACTGGGTGGCTGTGTTGAGTGAGAGGCTTGGCCAGTGCCTGAGGGGGTCCCCGGGGACCGTCAGAGGCTCGGGAGCTGGGCTTGGGGTCATGGAAAGGCAGGGGTGGCGGTGGCGGGGGACTGAGCGGGGGTGGGGGGATGTGGTCGGAGATGGAGGAATAGGTCAGGGAGCTGCCTTCCTCGCTGCTGCTGATACAGTCGCTAGCGCTACTCCGCTCGTTGGTCACAAAACTGCCCTGGTCATCATGGAAACTCATCTGGTCCAGGAGAGAACAAGCAAAAGGAAGGCTATCTTCCCAGACAGAGCAGAGCAGGTGGGAAAGTGGGCTAGCCTGGGTCAGAGAGTCTAGAGACAGTCTTGTAGGTCAGCCTGAGGCTGTGAGTAGGCTAGCCTGCGAAAATGTAGGGTAGCCTGGAGCAAAGAGTGGGATAACACTGGCTAGGGAGAGGGGTAGTTAGAGACAGATTCTGGGCCAGACTGGGGCGGGTGGAGGAGGTTTAGTCTGAGGCAGGCATGGGAGGGGATCTGGGGTTGCTGCTGTGCTCCCCCTCTCGTGCGTGCCTTCCCCTGCTTCCCTCCCTCCCTACCTCCTCGTAGTCATTCTCAGGGGTCAGGAAGTCATCCACAATTGTGACCCGGGGTCCCAGCTGTTCGCTCAGCACATCCAGAAAGCGGTCCGTGTCCCGGCTGCGCATAGGCCTCGAGAAGGTGAACAGCTTCCTGCGGCTGGACGGTCGTGCAGGGTCAGGGCTCGGGGGACTGTCCGGGTGGACTGGCCCTGGGCTCGGCTGTGGGGAGGGCGCCCTGCTGCTGTCCAGGCTGGCATAGGGATGGGACTCGGAGCTGCTGGGGGATGCCAGGCCTCCAGTGCACAGTGGGTCGTAGCAGGGGGAAGACAGAAGCCGCTCACTTGGCCATGAGATGGTGGACAGAGTCCTGGGTCCTGGGTGGAGGACAGAGCATGAGGACTGCTTTCAAGCAGCATCTGATTCCAGGCACCAGCCAGGAGGAGTCCCCTGCGGGCTGTGTCCCAGGGCATGTCTCTCTCAAGACAAAGAACAGGGAGACCCTGTCTTGTCCTGAGCCTCTTCCCTAATGAAGGAAGACTCTCTAGACAGGGTTCAGGAAACACTGATTGAGCCCAAGAAATGTTCCTTGGAGTTGCACCTAGCACCCACCAAACAACTTAAGAACACAACTTAAGGGCTGTAAAACTTTTTTTTTTTTTTTGGCAGTTATGGGGCTTGAACTCGGGGCCTAGATGCCATTCCTGAACTTTTTTTGCTTTGAGCCCAAGCTCCACTTCTGGTTTTTCACAGTTAAGTGGGGATAAGAGTCTCACAGACTTCTCTGCCTGAGCTGACTTTGAACTGTAATCCTCACATCTCAGCCCCCTGAGTAGTTAAGATTACAGGTATAAATCACTAGTCCCTGGCTACTTTTTCTTTTTTCCCTTCCTTCCTTCCTTCCTTCTTTCCTTCCTTCCTTCCTTCCTCCCTCCCTCCTTCCTCCCTCCCTCCCTCCTTCCTCCCTTCCTTCTTTCCTTCTTTTGCCAGTCCTGGGGGCTTGAATTCAGGGCCTGGACACTGTCCTTGAGCTTTCTCAAGGCTAGGCTCTACCCCTTGAGCCATAGCACCACTTCTGGCTTTTTTTGTATATGTAGTACAAAGGAGTCAAACCCAGGTCTTCATGCATGCTAGGCAAGCACTCTACCACTAGGCCACAGGCCCAGCCCCAACTTCAGGACTTCTTAGGCAGAAGGTCTCTGCTTTTCCAGATGCACAGTGGGTCTGACGAGCATAGGAGCAAAGGAAGGGTTGAAGGAAGCCTGACCTTGATGTTTCCTATCCCATGCATAGAGGACTCTAGGGTTCCCCACAAGAGGGTGTACCTGGAGTGGAGACAACATCCAGACAGACACGCAGTCAAAACATCCACCCTAGACATGAGGCTAGATGAGCCCCCTACCTGCTGGGTTGGTCAGGCTGGGACCTGGCGGGGAGGCCCGGGATTTGGACACAGTCCCCATCTTGCCTTTGAAGCTGCTGTTTAGTCGAGACTCGAGCTCTGCATAGACGGCTGACATCTGGGGTAAGAGCAGTGGGGGTGAGTCTAGCCCATTTCCACTGCCCCCCCCCACAGGACCCCCAAAAGGTTTCAGAGGCCAGGTTATGGCAGTCTACTACCCAAACCAGAAGTAGCCAGAGGTATTTTGTCTGAGGTCTCCTGGATCTTTTTCTGCGGTACCCATTCCCCATCCTCTCCTGATTCCCCCAGAAGGAAGAGAGGAAGTCTTACCATCTTGGGATTGGGGGTCTCAGGGAGGGAGGTGCCATCACCCGCCTGGCGCTCTCCTGGGATGAGAAGAAGAGGCAGTTCTGGGCATTCACTGGGACCTGCTGGGAGGTTGTCATGGAGATCTCAAGACCTGATCTGAGCGACCAGGCTCCGATCCTGCAGCTCCAGAGGGAGCTTGCCCACTGGTCTCTATGATTGCTCGTCTCACCAAGTGTAGGGAGGGTGTAGGGAGGGATAACCAAATCCCAGACTGCATCGGGGGCCTTACCACAGCTGAGGCTGGCCTCTAGGCCCTGGGAGCGGAGGCTGCGGCGGCACAGGGAGGAGGCCCTCAGGGAGCTCCGTGGCTGGGGCTCTGGTGTGGGTTCTGGCGTGAGCTCTGGCTCCAGATCCAGGTCAGACTCAGGCTCTGCTGTAGGACAGGAAGAAGGAGAGAGAGGTTCATGTTTAGCCTTCACAAGCAAGGAGAGTGAAGGTAGACATTTGTGCTCCAGGCCAGGGAGCCTTCTCTGCTTGTTTATAGGATCAATGTCCAGGGGAAGCCCTGAAGCCAGAGACCAGGTGCTTGGAGCACCTGAGAACACTCAGCTTGAGGACAGGGAACAGAATGGGGACCTAAATTATGCCAAGAGAACTCTTAGGATGCTGTGTTGCCATGGTTTCAAGGTCCTCTGCTTACACCAGGTTGGATCTTGCTGCCCAGTGGAAGCAACCAAAGTTTGCTGGTCTAGCCAGATGTGTGTGTCCTGGCTGCTCAGCATGGCCCCTGGGCGTCTTTTCTCTTCTCCCAGCACTGGAAGCTGAACCCTGTGTCTTGTATATACAAGGCAAATGCTCTTCCACTTGAGTCAAGCCCCCCCCAGTCCTTTTCTTTTTCTGGCAATATCAGGATTTGAACTCAAGGCCTCATGCTTACTCTGCTTGCTTGTTCATTTGGCACTCTTACCACCTGAGGCGTGCTTCTAGCCTGGCTTTTGATTTTCTTTTTCTGTGTGTGTGTGCCAGTCCAGGAACTTGAACTCAGGGCCTGCGCACTGTTCCTGTTCTCTTTCGCTCAAGGCTAGCGCTCTACCACTTGAGCCACAGCACCACTTCTGGATTTTTTTTTTTTTTGGTCATTTATTGAAGAGTCTCGTAGATTTTCCTGCCAGGGCCACACTGTGGATCTTCAGATATCTACCTCCTGAGTGGTGAGGATTATGACCATCAGTTCCCACCTCCCAGCTTCCAGTCTGGCTCTTAATTGGTTATTTTGAAGATGGAGTCTCAAAGACTTTTTTTAGGGTGAGGGATTTAGCTCAGTGGGAAAGCACTTGCCTGGCCCTGAGTTCGGCCCTCAGCTCGGTGGGGGCGGGAAGGACCTTCGAATCTCAATCCTCAGATCTCAGTCACCTGGGTATCTAGGATTACAGGCGTGAGCCATGGGCCCCCAGCTACCGACTTCTTGCTAGGGTTCAAAGGACAGTTGAGACCCTTCCCACTTTGTGTATGTCCAATCTTGGGACCCCAGGCAGTGAGGCAGGGTGTCCAAAAGCCCAAGCATGTTGTATATGAAGGTCAAGGGGGGGGAATGTGAATTTTCTTGGCATTCAGGCAGATCTGAGTGAGCAGTTGTTTGACCTCATAAGGAAGAATAGGTGTCTGTCTTCACCTGGTGGCTTGGGTAGATGCTAACCTGTCATCGCAGTGTATCCCAGGAAGCACGCAATCTTCTCCTGACAGAGTTCCTGTTCTTCATAGGTCAGCAGCTGATAGATGAACTGCCAGAGTACCTGTTTGGCAGGTGTGCTCAGCACAGGGTAGACGTCCACAATGAGAGTGTCGATATTCCTGGGAGAGCGCAGGACAAGGGATCTGTTACTCACTGGCCCCCCCCTAGCAGTGGACAAGGATGGCACTTCCAAGCTCATGCCACTCAAAAGAGAGTGGACAGGCTGGCAGGATCTAACAGACAGCCTGTCAGATTCCGATCCCAACTCTGTCACTTAACAACTAAGAAACCTTCTCAAGTTACTAACTTCTCTGGGTCAGTTTCTGAAAAGTAGAGAGATAAAAATAGCCTCTATTGCTGGGAGTGTGGCCTAGTGGTAGCGTGTTTGCCTAGCATTCATGAAGCCCTGGGATCAATTCCTCAGTATGACACATACAGAAAAAGCAGGAAGTGGCACTGTGTCTCAAGTGGTAGAGTACTAACCTTGAGAAAGCTCAAGGACAGTGCCCAGAACCCTGAGTTCAAGCCCCAGTATTGGTGTGTGTGTGTGTGTGTGTGTGTGTGTGTGTGTGTGTTCTACTGTAGGGCACCAGTGGCTCACACCTGTAATCCTAGCTACTCAGGAGGCAAAAATCTACAGATTGCAGATCAAAGCTAGCTGGGGCAGAAAAAGTCCCTGTGAGATTCTTATCTCCAATTAACCATTCAAAAGCTGGAAGTGGTGCTGTTGGTTCAACTGGTAGAAGACTAGTCTTGAACACAAAGTGACTCAGGGACAGTGCCTAGGCCCTGAGTTCAAGCCCTACAGCCAAAAAAGAAAAAAAAAAAAAAAGAAAATTAGCATCTACCATAGTGTGCTGGTGGCGCATTCCTGAAATCCTAGCTACTCAGAAGGCTGAGATTGGAGGAGCCCAGTTTGATGCCAGCCTGCACAGGAAAGCTATGAAACTCTTTGCTCCAATTAACTACCTAAAACTCTGTAAGGAGAGCTGTGGCTCAAATGGTAAATGTGCTAGTCTTCAGCAAAAAGCCCAGGGACAGCCACAAAAGTATGAAAAAGAGAAACAGTCTACCACTGGACTAATGGATCAACGAAATATGAGTTTATACAACAGAAAACATAAAGAAGTAAAGTATACATCAAAATTTGGGCGTGGTGGCTCACATTTGTAATCCTAGCTACTCAGGAGGCTGAGATCTGAGGATCGTGGTTCAAAGCCAGCTGGGGCACTAAAGACTGAGAGGTACTTATTTCCAATTAGCCACCAGAAAACCAGAAGTGGCACTGTGGCTCAATGGGTAGGGTGGTAGCCTTGAGCTGAAGTGCTCAAAGACAACACCCAGGCCCAGGGACAGGGAGGTTGCCTTGAGCTGAAGAGCTCAAGGACAGCACCCAGGCCCAGAGTTCAAGCCCCATGACAAAAAAAAAGAAAAGATGAATCTTAAAATAAACAAGCCAGGCAGCAGTGGCTCATACCTGTAATCTCAGCTACTCAAGAGGCTGAGATCTCAGGATACCAGTTCAAAGACAGCCTGGGCAGGAAAAGTTCATAGGACTATTATCTCCACTTTACTACCAACAAAAGCCAAAAGTGGAACTGTGACTCAAGTGGTACAATGCTATCCTTGAGAAAATAAGCCCAGGTCATAAATTCAAGCCACAGGACACAAAAAAACACATATATGGGGCTGGGAGTTTGGCCTATTGGTAGAGTGTTTGCCTAGCATGCACGAAGACCTGGGTTTGATTCCTCAGTACCACATATACATTAAAAAGCCGGAAGTGGTGCTGTGGCTCAAGTGGTAGAGTGCTAGCCTTTAGAAATGCAAGGACAGTGCTCAGGCCTCAAGTTCAAGCCCCAGGACTGGCAAAAAATGTATATACATACATATACATACACATATGCTAAGTGCAAGAAACCTAGACACAAAAGCCCACACATTATATGATTTCCAAGGCTAGAATAGGAAAAGCTAGAGAATCAAAAAGTAGTAGTTGCTTGATGTTATTTTAGAGATACAATCTTGACTTTTCTTCCTGGATTGGCTTCAAACCTGTTCTCTGGATCTTGGCTTTCTGAGTAGCTAGAATAACAAGTGTGAGTTATTGCTAGGGTTTCTTTTTCATAGAAGTTCTAAAATTGACGGTAGTGAAGGTTGTGACTATACCAGTCTACTGAATTTTCTGCTTACCAGGATGAATTATATGGTATGAAAACCACAATATGATTATTTTAACAACACTGTTTAAACAAAAGGAGACAGATTCAAGGGAGACTTGGCATAGACCACACTAATAACTCTGTGGGGTAAGGAGGGTAAGAATACAGCCTGCTATCATTGTGATGCAAAAAGAAAGCCACCGTGCTGGCACCAGTGGCTCTATACCCTCATGCCTATAATCCTATTTACCCGGGAGGCTGAGAACTGAGTGAAGATTGAGGCTCAGAGCCAGCCTGGACAAAATAGTCTATGAGACCCTTAGCATCCAATGAACCAGTAGAAAACCGGAAGCAGAGTGTGGCTCTAGTTGTAGAGTACCAGCCTTGAGTAAAAAAGCTAAGTGAGAATGGGAGGCCTTGAGTTCAAGCCCCAGTACCACCATATGGGGGGGAAAAAAGACTTCTACTCCCATGCCAAGGACCTGGCCCATGGCAAGTCTCCACAGTGAGGCTCTCAGGAGGGTCCACAGTGACTGCTTCACTCCACAGAGAAGGCTATGATTAGCCCAGGGTCACCTGGCAGGTTCATGTGACCTCCCCTGCCCCCAGCCATCAGAATCAGGGTTTGATTTAGGGCATTCCTAGCAAACCCCACCTTAAACCCTTGATACCAACTACTGCCATCTTGGATACTTCCCCAAGAGAAGGAGACTGAGGAGGTCCAGGCCAGCAGATTGGTGAATCTGGGTTAAGAATTGGGCCCATCCAGGACAGGTGCCCACCACAGTTCTGTCCATCCACCTGTGCTGGAAGAAGCTCTCAAGGGCACGGCAGACCCCATAGCGTTCAGGGGGTGTGAGCAGATGCTCCAGTTGCTGGCTGAAGGTCTTCCCTTGGACCCGGATGCTGGAAGGCAGGATTTCCGCCACCCACTGCAGAGATGTGAGTGCTGACGACCGGTTGGGAGAGTCCAAGGAATCAGAGTCTACAGAGAGCATGGACAAGGGAGAAACGGGTGATCCAGAATCCCCAGGCAGCTGAGGTGTGTCATGTATTTAGATGCACACGTCCTGCCTGAAGCTGGGAGCTAGGATGGACACTGAGCATTGAAGGCTCAACAGCGCCACCCAGGGGGATACTTGAGAAGTGCAGTTATGGTTGGGGGTGGCAGGGAGAGGGGGGGAGAGTATGGTCCCTGACTGGACTTGTAAACTTGTAAATCACCCATGTATGGGTGATGGTGTGAGGGTCTTACCACTGGCAAATGGGACAATCCCTTCTTCCACCACTAGCGTGGGCATTGCACCACTGCCCTGCAGCATAGACACCACCTTGTCATGAGAGCAGTTCCTGCCAAACAGACATGGCCCAGGTGAGTCCTGACAGGTGAGTCCTCCCATCCTGCTCCTGGAGGCTACACAGAATGTCTACAGCTGGATCCTGGGACTAGCCAGGATCTTGCCTGTCCTGCTTGTTAACCTGTGTAAGGGAAGCCTTGGACATTAGGAAGCTTGGTTTGTGGCTACATCCAGCCCGGAAAGATCCATCGCCTATGGCACCACCAGGCAAGACTCCCCATCCAGAGCAAGCCACAAATGGTCCCTCCCATTCTGTGTCTGCAGCATGGAGCTGGGTATTTTCTGATTGGATGAACTGAAGTCTTAGCCTAATGGATAGAGAGACTCAAGAGTTCCTACTGGAAGAGGGAGATGCTGGGGATCAAAGGTGCCAAAGTAATCAGGACCACAGCTGGGGTGTCTCAAGAGGCAGAAGGATTGGAAGACAGCTCATCATTAAGCTTGGGTATACCCATTGGCGCCTGACCTCATGTCCAGTCCATTAAGGAAGAGGATCCGGTCACCTGACTTGAGGGCAGCATTGTCAGCTGGGCTGCCTGGAAGAAAGAAGACTATGCTGGTCAGATGGGCAGGCCTCACTCTGGCCCTGCTGGGCCCTGACAGCCAATTTAAGGATAGCAAAGGACTCACTTCTAAGTATGCATTTCATTTGCAAACCAACCAGGATAGATAGCGATATAGATTCTCTTTCTCCCTCCCTTCCTTCCTTTTCTTTCTCCCCGCCCCCCCCAGTACTGGGGATTGAATCCAGGGGCTTGCATTTGCTAGGCAAGTCATAAGCCCATTTTATTTTACTTGTAGTTTATTTTTCAGAAAGAGTCTCGTGCCAACTTGGCCAGGGCTAGCCTTGGTCCATGATCCTTCTCCCTCTGCCTCCCAATAGCTGGAATAGCTTGGATTATATGTATGATGTACATCATCAGAGGTGTATAACTCAGCTATTTTTTTTTTGTGGCTAGCCCTGGGGCTTGGATTCTTGGACCTTAAAGAGGGAGAGGGTTACATAGGGAGACTCATCCAAAGTAGCCTTCCTGGAATGGAGGAGTGGGGTGCAGGACAGAGCACATCCCATAATTTGTGGGATGGTTCAAGGACAGAGGGTTCCATTTAGGCCAGGAAAGCTTTCTGAAGGTGAGTACTGCTTGCTCCTCTGTAATCACTACAGGGACAGGAAAGGAAGATCCTCTTTGAGAAGGTTATGCCTGCTTCAACACCACAATTTTTAGGAGCTAGCAGGGTCAGGCTGAGTGGGAGAAAGGGAACCTGGATTTGGTGGGTAGGGGCTACATGGGTGCCTCACAGTCCTTGGCACCTCTCTGAGAGAGTCTGGCTTTCTGACAAGTTCCCACACCGTAGTGGGAAAGCCAAGAAAGTGCTACTAGCTCTCCCCATGGACAAAGAAACATCTAGCTGAACCACAAGGACCACTTGGCTTTAGGTTAACTATGCACACATAGAACTATCAGGCTCCTTCACCCCATCCTGGCTCTCAGGGGCTCAGGACAACCTGCCCACTTCTCACCAGGCAGGACAGATTCAATCCACACAGGCCCATGGCCGCGCAGCGTGAAGCCGAAGCTCTTGTTGCCCTTGTAGATGCGGACGGTCCTGGGAATAAAGCAGGGACGGGCTGGGAGACGCGAGGCGAGGCCCCGCAGCTCCCCTGCCTCCAGCGGGAGACAATGAGGCTGAGGGCGCAGGGGATGCCAACGTCCCGCGACGGGCTGCTGGGAACCTTCCCCGCCCACCCCAGGTGCCCTCCCCGCGAGTCTGGGCGCCCTTGGGTACCTGCGCGCGCCCCCGGCACCGGTCCCGGCGCGGCCCCCCAGAAGCGAGGCGGCCTTGCGCGGGGGCCGCTCGTCCGGGCGGCGCGGCGCGGCGCTAGCGCGCGTGGACACCAGGAGGCGCTCGGGCCGTTCCTCGCTGCGGCTCCGGCGGAGTCGCTGTGCGCCCTGCGTCCGCCGCGCGCGGCACAGTTTGCCCAGCAGACCCTGCGACACCACCTCGTCGAAGCGCGCACGGTGCTTCTTGGGGATGAAGATCCTGCGGGGCGTGGAGGGGAGGGGCGAGGACCGCAGGTCGCCTCGCCATCGCGGCACTGTGCCACCCTTGGCTCTCCTGCCTGTGTCTCCATCTGTATCTGTGTGGGGGGTGGGGGGGGGGCGTGCGTGCCCGTATTGGGGCTTGAACTCGGGACTTTGTGCTCTTATGTGTTTTGCTCAAGGCTAGTGCTCTACCACCCGAACCACACCTCCACTTCCAGCTTTTGCTACTTAATTGGAAATAAAAGTTTAACGGACTTTCCTGGCTTGGAACCACAATCCTCAGATCTCAGGCTCCAGAGTAACTAGGATTGCAGGCATGAGCCACCAGTACAGGGCCTGTTTCTCCAACTGTGCTCAGACTTCCATTCCTAGCCTGGCCTGGGGACACACTGGAACCATGCCATTAACCAATGGCCTGCGCTTATGGGAAATCCCAACTGTCCCTCATTACCCAGGTATCTGCGGGTGGGGGGAGGGGACACTGCTCCAGAAACCTTCTGTGATTGCCTGTCTTCTATCCCAGGTGTTCCCATTCTCTGTTTCATGTCATTGCACCCATCAGGCCGAGCCCCAGTCCGTTCTCTGTCTTCTTCTCCCCTAACTTGTTTCTAGGTGGTTTTGCTAGAGAGAATCTCAGCTGTCACCTGCCCAGGCCTGCTTTCCTCCCACTTGTGATTTTCCTCACTTGTACCTGGGAATTTGCCAGCCGATAATCTGTCACTTTCTCCCTCACCTCCAAACTCTGGCCTAGGCTATCGCCCCTGTCTACTCTCCTTCCTCAACCAACACTGGCTTCGCTTTAATGTGTGTGCACGTGTGCATGCATATATATGTGTGTGGACCCTGTAGCCTATGACTTGCAAATCAAGTACTCCACCACTGGAAGCTTCCCTTCCCCCACCTTTTTGTTTGATTTTTTTTCCAGCTAGAATCTCCTTTTGCCTTCCAGCCTTTCACTGTGATTCCCCTACCTCTGCCTCCCAAATAGCTGGGGTTACAGACATTAACCTACCATGCCTAGCTTACTGTTTTTGTTTTAAGTAAGATCTTACTAACATTTAAAAAAATTCCTTGGCTAGCCTCAAATCTCTATCCTCTTATCTTTGCCTCCCAAGTGGCTAGGATTACAGATTATGTACTGTACCATTCATGGACTAGCTTCCTCTGAACTTAATCTTCGATGTTGATAGAGACCCTCTGCCATTTGTACCAGCCAGGCACTGGGGACTCAAAGCTGAAGGGCCTGTGACTACTGCTCACCAAGGAGGCAACTTAGGTGGTGGGAAGCATGGTTCCCATGTATAGTTTACACCCTGGAATGAGTCCTGGATGCCCAAGAGTCTCCTCTTTGAGGCTTACAGTTCTCTGAGACTTGGCTCTATAGCTGGACTGGGCCAGAGGTTGGCATCTCGGATAGATTCAGTACACAGCAGGTTTGCTAACAGCTGAACCACATCTCTGAGTACAACAGCAGCACCTAACATCCTAGGTGGCTTTGAGATCTATGACTGAAGACTCTGAAGCACAGAAACCCGGTACCTTTTAAGAGCCATACAGCTGGAATCAGAGCCTGGACACTGGGCTTCCCTGGCTACATCCCAAGGTTGTCTCCCACATTCTTGATACCATGAGTCAATGTCAAGGGAGACAAGGAGACAGAAGGGGCCAGTAGCTTCGCAAGCCTCCACCTGAAGCTGCTCTATACTTTCCAGAGCACCGAGTTTCCTCAGCCACAGTGGAGAAGATGGATAAAGCCACAAAGCAAGGTCAGGAGAATAAGCTGCCTGATGGGAGTGGAGGGGTTTCACTCACTCCCCATGGCATGCAGTGGCCTCTTCAGGTCTCAATATGCCAGGTGACCAGAGGCTAGAATAAATGGCCAGCTCAACCCTGCTAAGAGCCCCCTCCCATACCCACCCTTGGTGATTCCTGTATATCTGGAGCCTCAGCCTTCTCTCTCAGACAGTCACTTGAGAGTTTCATTTCTCTGGCTCCCCATTCCCTCCTGCTCTTGTGGGTAGGGACGACGAACTTTGTCTAATCTCACACTTGGATTTCCAGTTTTTAGGCTCTGCAGGGCATTAGCCACCCCCCTCCCAGTCCAGCCTAGGCAGGAGCCCGATGACCCAGCTTGGTGCCAGCCTACATCCTGCAACAAAAAGAAAAGACCCTGCCTCCCATCCCTGGAGGAACCAGGCTGAGTCACCAGTCTGGAAGGTGGAAGGAGTCTGGCTGGCCAGTTCCCTGGGTTGGCAGCCTGGGGGCTGGGCTGGAGGCCAGACACCCTTTCTGGCTTGTGAGCCCGCTCCATGCAGCTGGGTCTGGCAACCCCAGGTGTGGTCCGAATTACCTAAAGTCATCACAGACAAGTGCAGTAGAACAGAACTGATATAGCAATGGGATCCCTGGGCTTCTCCCCCGGTGACAGTCCAGCTAAAGGTGCTCAGAACTCCTGAATCCCTGTGATGCCAGCAAGCCTGAGGCCCAGGACTCAATGACCTTGTACTCATGGTCTGTTCTACTGTGGGGCTCCCCTAAAGGCCCCATTCTCTCGCTGCCTGCCAAAGCCAAGTCTCTCCACCTCACCTTTGATCAAGAGCCAAAATGAACTAACGGGAATGGAAGAGGGCCAATGAGCCCTGGCTCACTCGGCTAGCATCTGCTTGGGCCGTGAGCGGCAGTGGAGAGGGTGGACAGGTGGTGCCTTCAATCGCAGAACCCAGCGCACTGATCTCCAGCCATGGCTCCATCCTGTCCCCTCCACCACCCTTTGATCTAACAACTCCTATCGCTGCGCTGAGTTCGCCACCTAACACCTAAACCTCCTTTATAACCACCCACTTTATTTTCACCACCCCCAGTTCCTGGGCTCCTCCTAGACACCGTGGGTGTCTATCCCAGATCAAGGAAGCCCCTCCAGGCCCCAGCCCCACCCCCTTTCGTTCAGGTCCCTAGAGGATCCGTTGCGCCCAGGGCGCACGGTTCCCAAGGATGAAAGGCGCGACGCGGAAGCTACCTAAAGTGCCGAGAGAAGCCCTGGTCCTTCCCCATCTGGATCCTGGACGCTGGCCCGACAGGTGCTGATGGGCACGGGGCGGCGGAGCCCAGGAGCGGAGCGAGGGCACCGCGCGACTCTGCACGCCTGTGCCTGGCGAGCGCGCGCGTGGCCCCTCCCGTGCCGTCCTGGCCCGAGGTCCTCCGCCCGCCCCCGTTGTGGAGGCCACGCCCCCTTACTGGTCACGCCCCACCATAGCCACGCCCCTCGGAACCCTGTCCCCTCCCCTCCCAGTCTAGGCACTCTACAGCTCGCTGGGCGTGGGAGGGGCGAGGGGAGGGCTGCAGGTTGTCAATCTTCTTTCCTTGGCTCCCTCCTTTTCTCTACCCCGGAGCTACCTAGCAGCCAGGCCCCCATCACGGTGGCCCTCAACACCCCGCGATAGCCAGACAGTGGGTTTAGCCCCCACAGCTTTTTGTGGATCATAAGGTTTTTCTTTTCCTTTGGCCAGTCCTGGGGCTTGAACTCAGAGCTTTTTTTTTGTGCTCAAGGCTAGCACTCTACCATTTGAGCCACAATGCTACTTCCAGCCTCTTCTGAGTAGTTTATTGGAGATAAGAGTCTCACGGACTTTGCTTCCCTGGCTGGCTCTGAACTGTGATCCTCAGATCTCAGCCTCCTGAATAGTAAGGATTCATTACAGAGATGAGCCACTGGCACCCGCACCAGGCATCATAAGACAGTTTTTCTAGAGAGAGTGGCCATTGCACCTGTCTCCAGGGCTCAGAAAGAAACCTTCTCTACCCGCTCAGGTGAAGAGGTTGGAGAGGGAGGCCTTGACTGCCACATTCCACAGCAGTGAGTGTGTGTGTGTGTGTGTGTCCATTCATACTAGTGTTTATAGTCTCAGAAGGATGTGAAGAAACCCCAGAGGGCTTGACACACTAAGGGAGGGGTGACCTTGGGAGGAGGTCCGGGAAAGCCATCGGGTAGGTAAGGGACTAGATTTAAAAACATAAGAAAGTGGAGGGTGAGTGCAAGGAAGGAAGAGGCAAGGGCAACTTCCAGATGAGAAGACAGTGTCCTGATAAGAGGAGAAAGGGAGGAAAGCACCTGAATTCTGCCCAGGCTCAGGGCCTGAAGACAGTGGTACACCCTGGTGACAGACATCCTGACTCTCGTGACACTGCCACACTGCCTGGAGATCTCAGGGTGGCATTCCACCCTGGTGGCAACAGTCAGTGCCAATTCCCTTCCACGCCACACAATCCTCACACCCTGTCCTCTCCCTTGCCAGAGAGAGAAATGTCTGACAAAACCCTCACAGTGAGCACAGCTCCCAGACCTCTGCAGGGCTACGGCATTCCATTAGGATGCAGCCATTTCTGATGTTTTGTGCCAGAGGCAATGGCCCAGAACCAGGCCCTTCCAAAGGCTATAAAAACTGTCCTCAGGGGTGACTTTGGCACCCCATCCTCCTCAGCAGACTTTTATTACTATCTAGAGATATATTTTTGGTTGTTGAAAAATGACATCCAAGCTGGGTGCAGTGGCTCACACCGTAATCCTGGCTAATCAGGAGGCTGAGATCTGAGGATTGCAGTTCAAAGCAAGCCCGGTCAAAGCAAACCCGGGCACTTAAGTCTGTGAGACTCTTATCTCCAATTAACCGCCAAAAATCCAGAAGTGCGCTGTGGCTCAAGTGGTAGAGCAGTAGCCTTGAGCTGAAGAGCTCAGGCACAACTCCCAGACCCAGAGTTCAAGACCCATAACCGACCAAAAAAAAAAAAAATGTCCAGCCTGGTGCCAGTGGCTCACACCTGTAATTCTAGCTACTAGGCTAATATCTGGAGGTTCAAAGGAGGAGTGAGATTCAAAGACAGCCCAGACAGGCAGATCTGGGAAACTCTTAGCTCCAACTAACCAGTACAAAGCTGGAATGTGTGGTGCAAGTGGTAAAGTGCCAGCCTTGAGCAAAAAAGCTAAGCAAGAGTGAGATGTCTTGAGTTCAAGCCCCAGTACACACACACACACACACACACACACACACACACATACACACAGAGGAAAAAAGAAAAATGACAGCCAGAAATGAGGTGTGCTATTGGCATCTAGTGGGCAGAGTTCTAGATGCCCAGCGCGGTTCCAAACAGTAAAATGGCAGGCCCAAAATACCAACAGTGCCATGTTGAGAAATCTATCTGCTCCTGAGAAAAAAAGAGATCCTTTCTAAACGAAACCAACACTGGCTGAGGATATACTATCATCTTTTCACTCTGTACCAGTTTATAAAATTTTCCTAATAAAGAACTAGCCACAATCAGGCACTGTGGCTTATGCTTATAGTTCTGGTTTCCCAGGAGGCTGAGATCTGAGGATTGTGCTTCTAAGTCAACCCAGACAGGAAAATCCCTGAGACTCTTACCTCCAATTAACTATTCAAAATCTAGAAGTGGAGTTGTGGCTCAAATGATACAAGACTACCCTTGAGTACAAAAGCTCAGAAACAATGCCCAGACCCTGAGTTCAAGCCCCAGGTTTGGCACCAAGACAAAAACAAGCAAACCTTGCCTCTGAGCAGTAGAGATGAAGGTGTAGATGGTTCCTTGCTCCCCCCCCTGCCCCCACATTCTCAGCAAATCCCTTTTCTACTTATGGCCGGAAAAGTTCGTTTTTATAGTTTCCTACTAAGAATCCTGCTGGGAACACATAGATCTGACCAGCCCCATTTAACTAACTGTAAAGGTCAATTAGCCTACTTAATGAGGCTCCACAAGGAGAGAATTCGGTGTCCCCCCCCCCCCCGATCTATTCCCTGTACCTCTAGCTGCTTTCTGGTTCCCTCCTAGCCATGGCACACTTTCCACATTGCCTGGCCTGTCCTAATTAGAAAGCCATTTAGTCACTTAATCAGACTGGGGTTCCTTTGGGGATGGACCCAAATTAGGCTATTTTTTTCTTTTATGCCAGTCCTGGGGTTTGAAGTCAGAACCCCAGTGCTGTCTCTCAAGTCTCTTAGCTTTTTTTTTTTCCCCTCAAGATCTGTGCTCTACCACTTGAGCCACGGTTCTACTTCCATCTTTTTGGTAGTTAATTGGAGACAAAGAGTGTCACAGACTTTCCTGCCCAGATTGGTTTTGAATCACAGTCCTCAGATCTCAGCCTTCTAACTACAGGAATAAGCTACCGGCTCTCAAGATGATTCTTTTCTACACTGGCCTGTCACAGTCCACCATATGCATGCAGCCCAAAGGCACCTGGACATGACCTGCATCTGGGTTGTCCCAGATGGTCCCCAAGGACCATTTAGAGCTAATGCTCACGTCCCGACCAATGAGAATAAGCTGGGCTTTTTTGAGACAGGGTCCCACTATGTAGCCCAGTCTGACCTGGAACTCTTGATCCTCCTGTCTCTGGCTCTGAAGTGCTGGAATTATGATTGTGTGCTATTACACCTGACTTGTATCAAGCTTTTACCATGTTCTTCATCTCCTTTGGCTATGTTAACTTTTCATTTAAATCTGTCTCTCCTTCATGTGGGGTCTTCCAGCCCAAGCAAGAGTTCCTAGTAGCCCTTCGCCTCATTCTATACTGGCACTGTCCAGTTCAGTGTGTTACTAAGACTCTACACTTGTCCTCTGTGGCCAGGAGGCCAGCTCTGATTAACTTTCTTTGGGGGCTGTCCACGTCTTTTCTCAGGACCCATGGACTCGCTCAGTCTGAGCTACAGGGCTGACACCTGCTGCTTGGGGAGAGAACAGGAACCTGTGGGGATTGCCCGGAGAGGGTGGGTGGGTGGGTGGCTTGGCCTGTGGACTGCCCATCAGCTGGTATTCAGGCCTGAGAATCACAGTTAGCTGTGGCGATGGCCCTTCTGTGTCCCCTCTGAGTCCTTCCTGAAGATGCTGTAATTTTATCTCTGGATCGCCTGGAGCCCAGCAGAGCAGCCAGGGCCCCTGGCAACTGGCCAGCCTGGGAAGGGAGGGGTGGGGGGAATGGTTGGAAATGGAAAGGATGGGTATATGCTGGGGAGGGGGGGGGTGGCTGAAGCCCCTGGCTGCCAGCCTCACCCTCTGCATCATCCCCTCCTCCAACAGCCTCCCCTAATTTTCCTGTCACACTTGACACCCGCTGACAACACAGCTGCTCTTTCCTGCTCTGGGGCTGCGCCCTGGGCACGCGGCAGGCATGGGGCATCCCCAGGTGCCCAGGATTTAAATGGAGGTTCCCCCCCACCTCACCAATAGCCCTTCCTCCCCTCCTGACCCGGAGTTGATCGCCTGGGGATGGAGAAGCAGCCTGGAGAGGCTCGGGGACAGACGCCAGAGCGCAGCGAGTACGGACACCAGGGGGCCTGGGAGGGGCTCCGCGCTGAGTGTGGCGGCCAGGTTCCCCCGGGGGACAGCCAGGGCCGCCCGTAACCTCCAGGACCAGCCTGGGCAGGGCAGGCAGGGTCGGGGGCAGTGATCATCCATCACCTCCCCAGGCAGCCCTCGGCGCTGGGCACTACCCCTGCGCGCCAAATTCAGCTCTAGAAATAACTTTTTGTCATGAGGATGACGATCGTTCGTTTTCCTTTCCTTTCCCCCTTTACTCACCCTAGACAGCTCATGGTGGTAGCCCGTGTCGGTGGCCTCCGGCGCTCCTCCGCTCGGGCTGCGCCCTCCCTCCGGGGCGGGTGGGGGAAGGGGTGGCCAGCCCCGTCCCTGACATTGGCCAGGCCCAGAGGGAGGGGCAGGCTGCGGGGTGACTGGCAGGGAGGGGAGGGGGCGGGGCGCGGGCAGGCTCACGCTCTGGAGGGGCTCGAGGGGGCTGCGGGGTGCGGGTAGGGGTGGGGGACAAAGCCTGGCAAGACCCAGGCAGGACAACTCTGAGAAAGAGCCTGCTGGGAAGCCCACAAGGAATGAAGGTGTGGGGCTGGGGGTGATTCCTGGGGCCACAGGAGGTCACCCTCCATGAGAAGGCACCAGGGTTCTCTTTTCTTTTCCCTTTTCCCCCTGCCTTGCTAACAAACTTAATGGTGAGTCTAAGGCAGAGCTGACCTGGTTTTAAGTCCTGTGATGACCACTAATTTACTGGGTGGTTTCTGGCCAGCCTCTGAACCTCTCTGAGCCTGTGTGCCTCTATGAAATGGGGTTAGTCGTGTGGCACAGAGGGAATGCAGGGCCCCAGTGTTCCAGCTAGGATCTTGTGAGGTCCTAAACAATCACCATCATCAAAGAGTATGGTGGCTTGCACTTTAAAAAAAAAATTAATTAATTGTTCACTTCATTCCTGGGGCTTGAACTCTGTCCCTGGTTTGCATTCTACCACAGTGCCACAGCACCACTTCTGGTGTTTTCTAAGTAATTCATTGGAGATAAGAGTCGCATAGATTTTTCTCCCAGGGCTGGCTTCAAACCGAGATCCTCAGATTTAAGCCTCCAGAGTAGCTAGGATTACAGGAGTGAGCCACCCCACACCAGGCAAGTGCCTCACACCTTTTATCCCGGCTACCCAAGAAGAAGAAATAGGAAGATCAAGGTTCCAAGCCTGCCCAAGCTAACAAGGGAGATCCTTATTTGAAATAATAATTAAAATAAAATTCAGAGAAGTTCTGTGTGCCTCAGGTGCTGAGTTCAAACCAGTGCTGCCAAAAATGAATAGAAATATAATAAAAGCCTCAAAAGAGCAGAGAATACCGGCTGCTTAGGTCCTGAGCCACCACCTAAGCTTCCTGCCTTCCTGTTCTTCGTAAAGAACCCAGAGCCAAGCACCACCTGTCATCCTAGCCACTCCAGAGGCTGAGATCTGGAGGACTGGAGTGTGAGGCCAGCCTAGCCAGGAAGTTCAGTAGACTCCATCTTCAAAATTCTAAGCAAAAATCAGAGCTAGAGGCACAACTTGAGTGGTCGAGTGCAAGCCTACGAAACTCACTACTGCCATAACTACAAAACAACCCAGGAGTATTTTGATACCCTGTGGGGGAGATTTGTGCCATTCCATCATGAGTATGTCCTCTCTGAGGTCACTGAGCAGCACTGGGCATCATCATGTAGAACAAGGCCCTGGCATGCAGCAACACCAACAGATGTCTTCCCCAAGTGGCCTTTCTGGTCAACAGACCTACTGTTGTCACATCTCCCTGAGCTGGCAGAGGGCTGTGAGCTGATGGTGGGAGGGAAGCCAGTCCAAGTGTGAAACCCACCCAAGTCTCTGCCCATTCTTGGCTCCATCAGAAGTACCTGAGGTTTTCCAGCAGTGGCCCCCACGCCTCTCCGGGCAGTGCCAAGGTGAGAGCCCACACCAGTTCATCCACCCGTTGTTCAGCTGCAAACTGTTTTAGGGCGGTGAACACCTGCTCCTTGGCAATTGGTTGGTCTCTCAGTATCTCATCCACCTGCAGGGAGGGACCCAAGGCAAAAACATCCAGAATGACCCACTTCCCCTGCTCTCCCTCCCTCAGTTTACCTCCACTGGGTAACTCACATGGGGGGGCACTTTGCCGGTAGGACTGAATTTCCAAACTCATAGCTGCCCCTCTATGCTTTTTTTTTCCTCTTTTGAAATCCAAGTAAACAGAGTTGATAGAAGTGAAGACTTGCAGGAAAAAGCAATTTGCAGGAGAGACAGTGCACAACATCAAGGTGAGGTTATGGAATCAGGATCCAAATCTAGGGACAGCTATTCTAATTTAAAAAAAAATACTAAGGGTCAAAGGAGAGCTGGGCATGGCGGTGTACTTGTGTAGTTCAAGAATTCTGGGAGCTGCAGCAGGAGGATTGTGATTCCAGCTTAGCCCAAGATACATGTTGGGAAGAGGGAAGAAAAGAAAGAGAAATCGGAAAGAAGGAAGGGGGAAAGGAATAAGGGAAGGAAGGGAGGGAGGGAAGAAGGGATGAAAGCAGAGAGGAGAAAAAGGCAGGGGAAAGGAGGGAGAGGAAGGGAAGGAAGGAAAGATCAAATGAATCAATACAAGAGCATGCACATGTGCCAGGCACTTGCTAATTGCTAGTTACTATTATTATAATACTATGCTCAGTTCCATGGCACTGCTGTGAGGTCCCACAGAGTACATCCTGGCTGTGGAACACATATTCCAGTCTGGAATTTTGACTCTCTCAGCTCTGCCTCCGGGCTTTTGTTTCTCTTCTCCATGCACATCTATTAAGAGGCCATCAAACATGAGCCTGCAGATGCATACATTTCCGGAATGTAGCTCTGTGGATGTGTGTGTGTGTGTGTGTGTGTGCGCGCACATGTGCATGTACACACATGCACACGTGCGCACGTGTGCAAGTGCATGTGTGCTGGTCCTGGGGCTTGAACATAGGGCCTGAGCACGGTCCCTTAGCTTTTTTCACTCAAGGCTGGTGCTCTACCACTTGAGCCACAGCTCTGTATATAGATATATAGATATGTGTTTAGTTCTTCTTCTTCCTCCTCCTCTTCTTTTTCCTCCTCCTCTTCTGTACAGTCATGCTCGACTAAAGCCAGACCTCTTTTTGGTCTTATTCATGGCCATTTCCCCTGTCCTGCACTTTGTTAGGCTACAATGATCTCTAAGTGCACGAAGAACTTCTAAGTTTCCATGTCTCTCTTGCCCTTCTTCCTCTCCGATTGTGTAAATGTTCCAGTCTCATATAAGCTAAACTAAATAAATTAATATTATCTCCCCATCCCCACAACAAAATCATCCTCTTCCCAGCTCTTCTCAGAGCTGTCTACATGTTCTATTTCCCTTCACTGCGACAGTCTGCCTGCAGATTTTCATGCTGCATAACTCTGTTCTGCCCAGGGTCTTTGGCCTGGAGCTCGCTCCTCAACTTCAGAACTGCCTATATGCTTTCTAGATGGCTCCACCAGGGGATTATGTACAGCCAGCTTTTTAGAGAGGATTGAATAGGAGCTAGCAGGGGGCTTTGAAGGATTCCAGGCCAAGGTCACTTTCTATGACTGTCTGAATGCTAGCACATTCTTACCATGACTGTACACCCATCCATCACAGATACCTGACTCTCTGACTCCTAGCCACCCCCTGGCACACAGTAGGCCCTAACTGCATGAGCCTAGAACTGAACCAAAGGGTGAAATTGAATTGCATTGCCTACAGGTCCTCAGCTGACCTCTGATGTTCTTCCAGTGGGTGGGGCACCTCCTCGTGCACCTGCTATGCTACAGAGAGGGCTGGTGATTTGAGATCAAAGGCACAGCAGCCTCCATTCAAAGGAGAACATGACTAGCTGCAAAGATGCTTTATGTAAGAAAGAAGAAAAAATAGTTCTCCCTCCTGGGGAACCTTGCCACCGTGTGGTTTCGGTGTCTGTTATTACCCAGATATTCTCAACCTACATCCAAGCATGTGGCACCATCATGGGACACTAATGAGTTTTCTATTAAATATCAGCTACTTCAAGGAGGAAAAACTGGGGCAGACAGAATGCTGGGGAAAACCCAGTGGAAAGCTGGTTACTGCGAATCAGTGGGGGCTTTGCAGAAGCTCTTCTTTTTCCAGATGCTCTTTTATTAGGATTCATTCACCTTTTTAGGAGTGCTTGATGACTCATAACCTACCACTTCCAACTCCTTGTTGTCAGGAAATAGATCTTACCTGATCTGATCTGGCAGATTCAAAGTTTTTTTTTTTTTTTTTTTTTTTTTTTTTTGTCAGTCATGGGGCTTGA
This sequence comes from Megascapheus bottae, assembly GCF_031878675.1. Taxonomy (NCBI): domain Eukaryota; kingdom Metazoa; phylum Chordata; class Mammalia; order Rodentia; family Geomyidae; genus Megascapheus; species Megascapheus bottae. The sequence goes on along the minus strand of NC_143542.1, from coordinate 2,667,993 downwards.
ACTCTGGGCCTGGGCGCTGTCCCTGAGTTCTTCAGCTCAAGGCTGCCACCCTACCCCTTGAGCAATAGCACCACTTCCGGTTTTCTAGTGGTTAATTGGAGATAAGAGTCTCATAGTTGGGGCCAGGAGTTTGGCCTAGTGGTTAAAGTGCTTGCCTAGCATGCATGAAGACCCGGGTTCGATTCCTCAGTACCACATACATAGAAAAAAGCCTGAAGTGGTGCTGAGGCTCAAGTGGTAGAGCTCTAGCCTTGAGAAAGTCCAAGGACAGTGCTCAGGCCCTGAGCTCAAGCCCAGGAGTGGCAAAAAAAAAAAAAAAAAAAAAGAATCTCATAGTCTTTGGTGCCCAGGCTAGCTTTGAACCCAGATCCTCAGATCTCAGTCTCCTGAGTAACTAGGAGTACAGGTGTGAGCCACCTCACCTGGCTAGATTCAAAGTTTTCTCCTTAGCTAGTTCTGCTTCCGGGTTAGGTTTGCCTATCCACAGTGCTCTGCTGGGGGGATACACATGCCTCCTTCCAACCGTGCAGAAATTAGACAGTGTCTTCAGTTGTCTGGCAGGTCATCTGGGATGGTAACAGACATTGTTAATTCCTAGAAATATTGCTAATTCTTCCTAGACACACAAAAGACTATTTCCCAACAACCTCTCCGAAGAGCAATGTGACCATTTCTGACCAATGAGCATGGATTAGACATAAATCCTGAATCAAAAGTGTTCTCACCTATTTCCTGTCCCTTTGAGGAACATGGTGGTTTTCTTGTTAAGATGGGAAAATGCTGAGATCTCATCAGGACAACAGTGGATCTAGAAAGTGGCCTGGACTGCTAGAGGATTTTGTGAAAGATAAAGATGCTGATTGTAGCCACAGAACCTATTCTGAATATAGGAAGAAAAATCACTAACTTTTGTGTTTCTCAGCACTGAGAATGGAGTCCATAGCCTACATATAAGCTAATCAATTGCTTTCTATCCCTAAACTACATACTAAGAGTCAGGAGGCAAGTCCAGTCTACAAAAATCATGACGTTAGAGGAGTTGGATATTGTTGATGCAGGGAAACCAAAAGTGAGTCTTGTGTGCATGTAGCATGTATCTCAGAGGGGTGCTTACAGGGTATGCTAAGGGGTGTAGGGTGAGAGGGGGCCACCCCAAGTTATAGCATGTAAAGAGTCATTTCAGAGGGAGTAAGGAGTGTACCAAATTTGGACATTGGAGGACGCTGGAGATATGACATTTGTACAGTGGGCTAGGAGACATTTTCTGCAACAACCAAACTGACACAGGATTTCTAGGCCAGGCCCTGACAAGAACTAAACAGTTTCCTTCTGTGGAGGACAAGTTCAAGAATTAAAATACCTGGACACTGAGATCTGAGGAACAAGGTTTAAAGCCAGCTCAGGCAAAAGAGACCATGAGACTGTTATCTTCCATTAACTACCAAAAAGGCAGAGGTGGAGCCATATATAGCTCAAGTGGTAGAGTGCAAGCTTTGAGTGAAAAAGCTCAGGGAAAGCGTCCAGGTCCTGAGTTCAAGCCCTGGACATGCACAAAAAAAAAAAAAAAGAGGAGGGAAAGCCAGACATGGTAGCTCACGCCTGTAATCCTAGCTACTCAGGAGGCTGAGATCTGAGGATCGCGGTTCAAAGCCAGCCCAGGCACCAAAGACCCTGAGATTTTTTATCTCCAATTAACCACCAGAAAAGTGGCACTGTGGCCCAAGGGGTAGGGCGGGAGCCTTGAGCTGGAGAGCTCAAGGACAGCGCCCAGGCCCAGAGTTCAGGCCCAGAGCTCAGACCCCACAAGGAGGAACTAAAACAACACCCCCTCCCCAAACAGATGAACAGGAATCAGAAAATCAGGTACAGGTACCAGAAGCTTGAGCCTCACCCTATCACAACCTGTCTCCCTAAGTGGGCTCAGCCCTAGCCCCACCCACGAGTCCCGCCCATTCATCCACAAGCCCCGCCCCACGCATCACCCATCCACCATTCAGCGCCACCTGCGCACAACTCGCACCCGTTGGCCACGCCCCTCGCTCCTCACCTTGCGGCTGAACTCCTGGGCCTTGCGCCTGCGCTCTCGGTGCACGGCGTCGGGGCGCGGGCGTCCGGCCAGGCGTAGCAGCTCGCGGCCCAGGGCTAGGCCGCGGCCAGGGCGCACGGCCCTCCAGGCTGTGATCGGGGAGACGGGGCCGCCCTCGGGGCCCGGGAGCACGCCCAGGCTGGGTGGCACTCGGGGACAACGTCGTGCCAGGCGCACCAGGCGCTCCCGGCTCAGGCCCCCCACGGCCAGCCCCTCCACCTCCAGGATCTGGTCCCCAGGCCGCAGCCCCCCGGCGTGCGCGCTGCTCCCCTCCGCCACCTCCAGGACGAAGCAGGGGCCCGAGCCGCCCAGCCGGAAGCCGAAGTCCTCCGGCCAGCCCTGGTTGGTGGCCGGCATTGCAGCCGTGTCACTGGAGTGGGAAAGAATGGGGATTTCTTGGGATCTTGTCCCTGGAGGCCCAGGACACGTACTGGTCTGAGCTTCTATTTTTCACTGCCTCTAACTTCTGTCTGTCCGTCTGTCTGTGCGTTTCTCCTTCCCCCATTCAGCAGCAGCCTGTTTGATCTGAGCCCTACCTGTCTGGTCTTAAATCCAGTGGAAGAATGGTGAGAAGACAGTTCAGAAGAATGTAATTAGAGGAGAGAAAATAGGATGGGCTGGGGGGGGGGAGGGTTCTGGTGGACCCAGAGGGCTCTGACACCCCACAGAGGCAGCTGTTAAAGGGGCTACGAGATTGTGGTGTGTGATCCTTAGCAAGGGGAGGGCAAAAGAATCCTGGAACGGTGGTTTCTGTCTGTAATCCCAGAGTTGTGGAGGCTGAGGCAGGAGGATTGTGAACTTGAGGCCAGTCAGGACTACTATTAATGAGACCTTGTCTTCAAAAGGAGGGTGGGGAGCAGAGGAGGGCTGAGATTGCTCCCCAGAGCCCCCTGGTCACCAATGACCAAGACAAGGGTTTCTGAAGACACCACTCACCTTTTCCTTAGTGCTGGACTTTACTTTTCGTAGTATTGGGGTATGTACTTGGATCCTGGTAGTTGCTCAACCACTTGAGCCACACCGCCTGCCCTTTTGGTTCGATTATTTTTCAGATTGGGTGCCAATGTAACTGTGCAATCCTTCGCATAGTGGGGATTACAGATACGGACTTTTATCATTTTTAGACCATTCTTTTCTTGGTAAGTCAAAGACAAATGTCCCTTCCTCAAGGTCTTCCCTGGTATTTTAGCTGATGAGGTCAGAGTTTTTCCCAGGGTGCTGTTTTACTATCTGGATTCTATGGTACACCCAGTTTTCATGACTCTCTCCTTACTCTTCCCTGCACCTTTGTTCCTTTTCTTATTCTTATTTATATATCTGCTAGAATTTACATATCTGTTCATATTTACATATCTGTTAGAATTCTCCTTCACACTCCCACATGAAGAGGGCTGGCTCTCATTTACACCTCAGGAAGCTTTAGAAATTTCTCCAGTTCCAGACAGTAGTGTGTCTGTATCTCCAGACAAGAGGGTCCTGATCCAAGGTCACCCCTCTGGGGAATGGCCAGAGCCAGTCACTTGTAGAACAGTGCTCCCTCCCCTCCCTCAAACCTCAGTCCAGCAGGTCCCATAAAGAAAGGTTGAATAGATGCTGAACTTGGGGTCTATATTTCCCCTACAAATGCATACCTACATTGGGTGGCAGGGTTGCCTGGCAAAGGCCAGAACACACAACCTTAAAACCTCTTCAACCATCCTAAGGGGCCCCATGGGACCCAAGAGGCTTTTAGCAGTTCCCCAGGGCTTCTGATGAACCCAAGCTCTTTCCTATTTACCCAGAGTCCAGAGACCCAAAGACTGGCCATTCTCTTCACCAGCACTGGCTAAGTGCTGACTGGATTTTCTCAGGACATGAGAGACCACCCCCATCCCAGACTATGGGGTGGTAGACCCAAGGCCCGAATTTGCTCACCTTCTATGCTGATAATTGTTCTGGCCACAAATGACAAAGCTCGGTGCTCTAGGAACACCTGGGATCACTCGCTTTTTGTGGGCTCTCCGCTGCTCAGGGCCCTGGCATCAGTTACTGATGCACCCAAGGGGACAGCTGGAGTTTCTAAGGCAAAGTGATCCTCTGAGTAACCGGAGAAGGGCCCCTGTTACCAGGTAGACCAGCAGGATGCTGGGCAGCTTGGCTAAGACCCAGGCTGGCTGGCCCCCACTGCATGGTCCTGGGGGCAAGCAGGTATCCTCCAGCAGGAAGTGGAGACTTCCTGGGGTTTTTCCACCCAGGAGGCCCAGGGGCAGGTGGGTAGAGAAGACTTGGTAGGACTACTTGAGGGCAAGCAGTGGCTGTTGGTTTGATGGGACCAGTGACTAACTTTCTCCAAGCACACCCCACCTCCCAGTACTCCATTCAGTGATGAACTTACCCCTGGGCTAATCCATTGATGAAGTCTGTTGATGAGTTTGCACCTCAGGATCCAATCTGCTTTCAGGAGAAGCCACCAATGGGGCCTTCAGGAAACCTAGGAGCCTTTGGGGACCTTTTTTATACAAATGGGAACAGACCCTAAAGTAGTAGATAATAATAGATCAAGCTGGGTGCTGGTGGCTTACATCTGTAATCCTAGCTACTCAGGAGGCTGAGATCTGAGGGTCATGGTTCAAAGCCAGCCCAAACCAGAAAAGTCTCTGAAACTCTTTTCTCCAATTAACCACCAGCAAACCACAAGTGGCACTACTGCTCAAGTGGTAGAGCACTCTGCCTTGAGCATACAGTATGCCAGTACTGAGACTTTAACTCAAGACCTTACATTGCTTTTCAATTTTTAATTGTTATTATAAAGGTGATGTATACATACAGAAGGACAATCCTGAGACTGTTATCCCCAATTAACTATCAAAGCCAGAAATGGAGCTGTGGCTCAAGTTGTAAAGCGCCAGACTTAAGTGAAAATGCTAAGGGAAAGTGTCTAAGCCCCAAGTTCAAGCTTCAGTACTGGTGTACACACACACACACACACACACACACACACACACACACACAGAGTTTATCTCCATCCTGGCACAAGACCTGTGTAAATTTCCTGAGGGATAGAGACAGCTCCTAGCCCCCTTGGAATTTCCTGTGCTACCAGAGCATCTTCTGTGCTCATGAGCTGACTCTGACTCTGACTCTTGGTGGTCTCTTGAAGAGCTGCAGGGGATGGGGGCTCATTGCCAGGGTAACCAACTAGATGATTATAGGGTTGGAGCATTCAGGCCCAATCCCTAGTTTCCAGCCAGAGAAGGAAGGGCTGGCAATGTAAGTTGTTATACCAGTGGCAAATGATGGACTCAGTCATGCTATGGGTGCAACTTCCATAAAACATAGAAATAGGATCAGGCTTAAAAGAGTGAAAAATAACACATTTCATGCCAAGCAGAAGGCCAGGTGACACAGCTTCTTGGGGACAGAAGCCAGTGCAATGTGGACTCTTCCAGAGCTCACCCTTAACCTGCTCATTCATGTTCTTTATTTTTCTCACACCTATAGGTCTCATTTTATTCTCTTTCCTCTTTTTGTTTTGGTCCATTGTAGGATTTGAACTCTGGGCCTGGGCATTGTCCTGAGCTCTTCAGCTGAAAGGCTACCGCACTACCCCTTGAGCCACAGTGCCACTTCCGGTTTTCTAGTGGTTAATAGTCAATGAGAGTCTCATGGACTTTTTGGTGCCCGGGCTGGCTTTGAACAGAGATCCTCAGATCTCAGCCTCCTGAGTAGCCAGGATTGCTACTCAGGTGGCATAAGCCACCACGCCCAGCACAGTTTTATTTACTTTTCTTTCTTTCTTTCTTTCTTTATTTTTTTCTTTCTCTCTTTCTCTCTCTCTCTCTCTCTCTCTTTCTTTCGTTCATTCATTCATTGTCAGTCTTGGGGCTTGAAGTCAGGGCCTGATACTGTCTTTGGATACTTTTTTGCTCAAATCTTGAGCCCCACATTTCCTGATGGAACACCTGGCTTTCCCTAGCCATTTTTCTATTCTTTTCCCCTTCTACTCACTTTAAGATTTTTTTTAATATTGCTTTGTCTATGCAAGCCCTCCCCAATATTGCCTGGAACTGATATAATGAAACACAGTGAGCAAGACATGGTGATGCATGCATGTAATCCCAGCTATCTAGCAGGTAGAGGCAGGAGGATTGCAGTGTGATGACAGCTTGTGTACAAACAGGGAACCCTATTTGGAAAATAAACTAAAAATGTAAAAAAAAAAAAAAAAAAAGGATATGGGCATGACTCAAGTGGTAGAGCCCTTGTCTAGCAAGTACAAGTCCTTGGATTCAGTCCCCAGTACCAGGTGAAGGGTTGGGGAGTGTAAGGGTCACATTTTGGAGATGACCTTCCCATTCCTGATATTCACTGCGTTCCCTAGAGGTCATTAGCTTCAGAGTTGTCAGCATCTGGTGGGCTGATCTGTAATCATCACTGGAGCAAGGATTGGGTGGGGGACCTCTCAATCTCCCTAGGTGGTTCCTGGAGTCTGAGTATAAAGGGCCTACAATATCTTTTCGTTCCTCCTCCTCCTCCTCCTCCTGCTCCTCTTCTTTTGTTGTTGTTGTTTGTCTTGGGGCTTGGAACTCAGGGCATAGGTGCTGTCCTTGAGCTCTTTTTGCCCAAGGCTAGTACTCTACCACTTTGAGCGATAGCTCTCCTTCCAGTTAATTGGAAGAGTTTCATAGGGACTTTTCTGCCTGGGCTGACTTTGAACCATGATACTCAGATCTCAGCCTCAGGTGTAGCTAGGATTTACAAGCATGAGCCACCCGTGCCTGGCTCTCTTACATCGCTAACCATCTGAACTTAGCCTGTTATGCCAGCTTACCTTTGTCTGCTGGCCCATTGAAGTGGTAGTGCCAAGACCTCTTCTCTCTTTACACTTCCTTGCCCCTATTAAAGAATCGCATCCGTTCTGGGTGACCTTGCACCAGGCTGTAACTGCAGCTTTGTGGATAAGATTTCTTTTCCTTGCCTTTGAATACACATCTCCTTGAATCTGCACCAAGAAACAGTTGCCAGGAAGGAATTTTATTAATAGTTTGCCTTTGAGTCTGGGAAATAAAGGGCACTTTGTCACTAGATACAGCTGTATCCCCAAACCATTCCATATTTTCACTGTGACACTTTCATCCATAAATTCTGGGGACTTTTTTAATGTTGCTGCCATCATTCCAGCTATTTTATATTACTAGATACTTAGGGTTTTTTCTTCTTGTTCAGCACTGAGTTTGGGATTCAGAATCATGCTTGCTAGGTTGATATTCCACAAATTGAGCCATGCCCTAACCCATAATTTTGGGGGGTTTGGACTCATAGCCTTGCACTGTTGCTTAGCTGTTTTGCTGAAGTCTGGCACTCTACCACTTGAGCCACACCCCTACTTCTACCTTCTTGCTGGTTAACTGGGGCTGAACGTCTTGCAGCATTTTTTGTTCTTCCCAGGATGGCTTTGAACCTTGGCCTTCAGATCTCAGCTTCCTGAGTAGCTGGGATAACACCTGTAAGCCACTATCACCTGGCTTTTTTGGATTTCTCTACAATCTGGATTTCCTTCAGGTATAATTCATGCAGTCCTTCTGTAGCAAAACTGCTTTGGTTATATTCCTTTTTTATTGTTGGGTAATATAGAGGGGTTACAGTTACGTTTGTCAGGTAGTGGTTGCATTACTTCTTGTACATTTATACCCCTTTTCATGATTTTGTCCCCATTTCCTACCCCCATCCCCTCCCAATGATTTTATTTGCCCCCTTCCCTTCCCTATTTCAAATAAACAAGTAAATCTACATACAATATACCAGGTAACAAAGTCAGGCACAGTAACCACATGAGATTAACCATAAGGGCAAAAAAGGAGAAAAGAAATAACAGTGCATTAAGAACAATAATCACAAACATAAACCTCTTGTTTCCATATCCTAGAGTTCATTTAGTCTCATCCTATATGACCATATGTACATAGCTTTTAAGCTATTGTAATCCTCTGCTCTGAGAGTCCTACATGTGTACTAATTATTACAAATAAGGAAAACCATGGAGCCTATGTTCCTTTGGATGTGACTTACTTCACTTAATATGTTACATTCCTTTTTAGTTTTTCATCTGTGTTTCTTCATTTACAAAATTTATCTTGGCCAACAAGTCATTGTGAGCCAGCTTCCTGTGACATGGGCTTACTCCAAAAGCAGCTATGGAGTCTTGTATATGATTTCTAAACAGATCGTGGTGTAAAACACTGCTTTTGCAATAGGTAAAAACAAATAAACAAACAAAAAACAACTGATACCACAGTTCCAGTTTCAGTCCCCCTTAGATGGTATAGAAATGCTAAGAGGTGGGGCGGGGAGTTTGGCCTAGTGGTAGAGTGCTTGCCTAGCATGCACGAAGACCCGGGTTCAATTTCTCAGTACCACATACATAGAAAAAAGCTGGAAGTGGGGGCCGGGAGTTTGGCCTAGTGGTTAAAGTGCTTGCCTAGCATGCATGAAGACCCGGGTTCGATTCCTTGGTACCACATACATAGAAAAAAGCCAGAAGTGGTGCTGAGGCTCAAGAGCTAGAGCTCTAGCCTTGAGAAAGTCCAAGGACAGTGCTCAGGCCCTGAGCTCAAGCCCAGGACTGGCAAAAAAAAAAAAATGCCAAGAGGGATGCCCCCACCCCCACATATCAAAGGTGATACAGTCTTTTTCAGTCTTTTCCTGGTATTAGGCTTAAATAGTATCTTCTTCTACGGTGATTAGTCACTACAGGTATTCCCTTTTTTAATTTTTTCGCCAGTTCTGGGTCTTGAACTCAGGGCCTGCTGGGCACTGTCCCTGAGCTTTCTCAAGGTTAGTGCTCTACCACTTGAATCACAGTGCCACTCCAGCTTTTTCTGTGCATGTGACACTGAGGACTCAAACCCAGGGATTTGTGCATGCTAGGTAAATACCACTAGGCCACACTCTCAGCCTACATATATTGTTATATTTATGTTTGGAGGTTTCAGAGAACAGAGAGGAAAGAGAAGTTGCCAGAAGCACATAATTTTCAGGCATCAACCAAGCACTGTGACATTCTGATGAAAATTTTTTTTTCTTTGTGGGTCATGGCACTTGAACTTGGCCTGGGTGCTGTCCCTGAGCTTTTCAGCTCAAGGCTATCACCCTAGCCTTGAGCCAGGCCTCACTTCCTGTTTTCTAGAGATAAAGAGTCTCAGGTCCTTTTGTGCCCAGGCTGGCTTTGAACCTTGAACCTCAGATCTCAACCTCCGGAGTAGCTAGGATTACAGGTGTGAGCCACTGCACCCGGCTAATATCTTTGTTATTCTGGTACCAGGGCTTGAACTCATGGCCTGACATACTCGTTCTGCTTTCTTGCTTACAGTTAGTGCTTTGCCACTTGAACTACACATTTGGCATTTTTTGTTGTTGTTGTTAATTGGAAATGAGTCTTGAACTTTTCTGCCCAGGCTGGCCTTGAACTGCAATCATCTGGACTTTAGTGAACTGAGTAAACTAAGGTTACAAGAGTAAGTCACCAGCACTCAGCAAGATGTGTGTGTGTGCCAATAGTGAAACTTAATTCAAGGCCTCCATTTTTGCACACAACATCACTCCTATATAGCTAGCCTGACATGCTCCTTTCACCAGATCAGCTGACAAAGGGCCCTTTTGGTGCAGGCAGCAGATGACCCGCTCCCTCCCTCTCACCTTGAAGTAACCTTCCACTTGATCAGTCACAGCTACAAATGGTAGGTCCCCTTATCTACTATTTGGGCAGTTGCTATAAATTTAAGCCCACCATCATGGAATCCTCTGCTGCCATGTCCTGAATGAAATCCTGCCCTGAGCCTCTCTAGATTATAAAATCCTCCTTAGAGAAAGACAAATGATTTTTCTCTCCCTCTGGTGAGAATCTTCTCTGCTGACAATTCTGTGCCCTCAGGGTTTTTTTTTTTTTTGCTGTTGTTTTCTCAAAGAAAGCTGGGCTGAGAATGTGTGGTAGTGGTAGAGTGCTTGCCTAGGATTCATGAAGCCCTGGGTTCGGTTCCTCACCACCACATAAACAGAAAAGGCCAGAAGTGGTGTTGTGGCTCAAATGGTAGAGCACTAGTCTTGAGCAAAAGAAGCTGAGGGCAGTGTTCAGGCCCTGAGTTCAAGCCCCAGGACTGGCAAAAAAAAAAAATAAAAAAAATAAAAGCAACCCAGCACAAAATGCAATGATGACCACACCAAGACTCAAAATCTGAACATGAGATCTGAATATGATGGCGGGGAGAAGGGGGAAGGAAATTCAAAATATTGTACCACCCTATCAGCCAGCAACGTTCAAGGCTGAAGATGCTGATGAAGCCTAGCCCACACTAAATGTGGGATGGGCTTCATCTATAAGCAATCCTCCTTGGCCGCAACACATCTTAAGATTTCTTGTTCCAAAGTTCAAGAAGGCCTTGAGTATAATGCATTCAGAAAGTGGGATTCCAGCTTCCTCAAGTTCTAGACTGGTCCCTCCTCCTCAGGCAAAAAAAAAAAAAAAGAAAGAAAGGGAATCAAGAAGCTGGGTTGGGTAGCAAAGACAAACAATGAGGCCAGTTGTTTGTGGAGATCAGACATTCCCCGCCCCCCCCCACTCAAAGGAAGACCAGGCTTGACTTAGATTTTCAGAAACATCAAGCATCACGGCTTCCTAGGCGTTCAGAACAAAGCCACACCCTACCGAGACCTTCTCAGTGGTAGGTTCGGAAACAGCTCTTCTTCCTCTGAAGTCTGGCTCTCATCAAAACAGCCTTCCCTTAAAACAAGATGAGGGGCGGGGGAGGGGGGGAAAGGGAAATGGGGACCAAGACATGTGAAAGGGTATCAATGTATAGGAATCAAGGCACCATTTATCTGGCAAATATCATGTAACCCTTCTATTAATTACAATAAAAAATATATTTAAAAAAAAAAACAGCCTTCCCTTTTATTTTTAAGGTTTACTAGCCCTTGCCCTATCCCAGTCGGGGGTGAGGCTGACACAGCTGCCCCTCCCCCCCCCCCCCCCCCCCCCCGCCCCTAGACAAGAAGAGCATGCGCGGGTTGCGAGACGTTCCCAGCGGGTGTGCAGTCTGCATGTCCGCCATCTGGTTTATACGGACTCCCGTTGACACAAAACCAACAAATAAAAAAAAAAAAAAATCCGACCCCAAGCGCACAAAACCAACAGCTACGACGGCACCACGGAAACCACCACGAAAAGAAATCCCGAATCCTCCCAGGCCACCCGCACTTACTTCCGCCGGAAGTGCGGCGTCGCGCCCGATGACGTCACGCCCGCGCGCCCCGGAAGTCGCCGGTAGGTCTTGGAAGAACCGGGGCTCCGCGCAGCGGGCCGTTGGCGGACCTGTGAGTAAGGCCTTCGCCGCCCGCGGCCGTCCGCGCTGTCCGTCCGGACCTATCTCGCGGGTGGCCGCACGCAGTGTTAGCGGGGACCTAAGGGGTCCCCCGTGTTCACGCCCCCGGCATCCTCTGGCCTCCTGTGTCTCCTCCCCTGTTCCCTCCACACCCCTCCCCCCCACGCCCCCGGGCTGCGGCGCCCCGTCTCCCTGTGTCCCCTCCAAGCTGCTGCACCCCCATCCCCAGTTTTTCCAGTTTTATCTGGCTACGCTCGGATAAAAGAGTAGTCCAGGCAGGTCCATAGGTCCCAGGATGGGCGGTCGTGGGGGTTAGGCTGGGGTCAGACGTAGATGAAACCCAAGACTTCCCCAGGTATGTATTTCTACCCGGTAGCTCTTTCTCACGCTACGAGGAGCCCAGGGCCCCGACTACCTGGACTGGGGATGGAGAGCGCTGGATGATCCCCAGACCTTAAGAAAACAAGACCCCTCAGGTCCAAAAATCCTTTCCCACACTACACTTCTCCGAGAACTCCGCCCTTCACTGTGTGTCAAACTCATCTGTATGTGCACCAGATCCAGTCTTCCTGGTGGAAACCATGCCTCCTGCAGCCGGGGTTGTTGGAGGTACACTTCGCTACCCAAGAGGAGCTGCGGTCTGAATTCTCCATGAATCTTGGCCAGAGGAATGCTAGAGCTGCAGGCTGAAAATGTATCCAACCTAGAGGAGAGAGAGCCTGCATCCCCTTGTGAGAATGGCTGCTCTTTGTATTGAGTCTTGAATGTTTTTATTTATTTATTTATTTAGGGCCAGTCCTGGGGCTTGAACTCAAGGCCTAAGCACTGCCCCTGGGCTTCTTTTGCTCGAGGCTAGCACTCTTTTTTTTTTTTTTTTTTTTTTTTTTGCCAGTCCTGGGCTTGGGCTCAGGGCCTGAGCACTCTCCTTGGACTTTCTCAAGGCTAGAGCTCTACCACTTGAGACTCAGCACCACTTCTGGCTTTTTTCTATGTATGTGGTACCGAGGAATCGAACCCGGGTCTTCGTGCATGCTAGGCAAGCACTTTAACCACTAGGCCAAACTCCCGGCCTCTCTTTCTTTTTTAAGGCAGTGTCTTGCCACCTAGCCCAGGCTAGTCTAGAACTTTCAGTGTACACCATGCTGCCCTCAAACTCCCAATCTTCCTGTTTCACCCTCCTGAGTGCTGGGATTATAGCTTGTACCACCTCCCTTAGCTGAGTATCGCAGATTCTTTTGAATCCTTTCTGTGTCTTTGTATGGGGGAATATTTAAGGACACAAAAGATGTGTTACTGTGGATTCATTTTCTTCCTTGTTTTATCTTGGAATTTATAGGTGGGAGATGTCCCAAAGGCAGGCCACAATATTCATCTTGAATGAGAGTTCAGAATCATCTCTGAGGCCTCACTAAGAAACAGTTGGGGGCTGCGAGTGTGGTCTAGTGGTAGACAACACTCTGTGCAAAGCCCTGGTTTTGAGTCCTTGGTACCCCATACACAGAAAAAGCTGGAAGCGGTGCTATGGCTCAAGTCATAGAATGCTAGCCTTGAAAAAGCTCAAAGACAGTGTCCAGGCCCTGAGTTCAAGCCCCAGAACTGGGGAAAAAAAAAAAAAAAAAAAAAAAGAAACAGTTGGGCTTCATGGTATGTGTGTGAGGGCCAGTCATGTCTGATGCAGAATCTGTTGAGATAGTTGATGTTAAAGAATATGTGCCAGCCGGGTACAGTGGCTCACATCCGTAATTCTACTCAGGAAGCTGAGATCTGAGGATTGAGGTTCAAAGCCAACCCAGGCACAAAAGGACCTGAGACTCTTATCTCTAATTAACCTCTAGAAAACGGGAAGTGGGGCTTGGCTCAAGGGTAGGTCGGTATCCTTGAGCTGAAGAGCTCAGGGACAGCACCCAGGCTGAGTTCAAGCCCCATGACCCACAAAAAAAAAGTGCCATAGAAGTAATGCCATCAATAAACACTATAATTTTATTGAGCAGTGCTGCTTATGCATCCTGTTCTTTTGCAGTCACACAGGATGGACTTCTTGGTTCTCTTCTTATGGTACCTGGCGTTTATACCAGTCACTATATTTATGATTTGCATCTGTTCAAAATCCCCTCGTTTGAAAGGCCTGGCCCACGAAGGAGCACAGGTAACAACGATCCTTAGATAACACTGATGTTGGATGACTTTATTAATGTAAAAGACTCATCCAATAAGACAAAAAGTAGCACTGGGTGCTGATGGCTCATGCCTTGAATCCTAGCTACTCAGGAGGCTTGAGACCTGAGGACTGCAGTTTGAAACCAGTCCAGGCAGAAAAGTCTTACCTCCAACCAAAGCAAGGCGGGGTGTGGCGGGGGTGAAGAAAGAAAAAGACAATATCTTCATTTATTTAGAGATGATATGTCACTGTGTTTCTCAGGCCAGTCTCAAACCCTTGATTCTCCTGCCTCAGTACTGGGATTATAGGCAAGTGCCACCATGCCTATCTAAGTGGTATCATTTCAATTCATTGGTTTACTCAGCCCTTCATTTATGGCAGTTGTGGTATATGTGATGTTTGTGTTATTGCAGAGTTAGTGGGGATTTGAAACAAGATCACATTCTCAAGGTTGGCTCGTTAGCTCTGGACACGGTGTCTGTAACTGTATAGGATGTGAGCATTGTCTGTCTGGATGTGCCTGTGGGTGAAATTGGGGGAAATGGAAGCAGAAAGTTGAGTATTGAGCTGCTCAACTTCCTTCAAGGGTCAGGCAGCAAAAGGGGAGTAGAGTAGCAGCTTCTCACAGCATCCCCTGAGCATCTTTTTGCCTGCTTTTCTCTCCAGACCTTGACAATGCCACTTTTGGGGTTTGGGTAGAAGTGCATGGAGCTGAATTTGAGATGGGCCAGTAGGTGGACATTTTGCTCTTTACTCTTTTTCATGCTCTCTGCCTAAGTATAGACAGTACATCCACTCAGGACAGTGCCAGCCTGGTGTACAGATCTAATTTGTTTGGGAAGAAGAAGAAATAAGAAGTGGAACTGAGCTTTTTCTTTTATTTCAGCTATGTTCCTGTGTGTTCCCAAAGTGCCTTCAGAGAGCCACACAGAGATTTCTCCATTACCTCTTCCACACACGGTACTTAAGCATTTATAGTTCAAGCATAAACCTCTTTTCTCTTGATTAGTAATTGTCGCTCTTCATAGCTTCAGGAATCTCTCATGGTTAACTGTGTAGTGAGGGGAAGTGCGCTAGTAGGGGTGGGTGTGCTGGGCTTGGGACCTCTGCTCACAGACAGCTAAGCTGCCATTGGTCTCTGAGTTTTGAAATGTCTACTTTCTTTCCTCCTCTTCCTCCTCTTCCTCTTCCCCCTCCTCCTGGTCCTCCTTCTCCTCGTCGTCGTTCTCCTCCTCCTCCTCCTCCTCTTCTTCTTCTTCTTCTTCGTCTTTCTTCTTCGTCTTTGTCTTCTTTCTTTTTGAAGTTGAACTCAGGACCTACGCACTGTTCCTAAGCTTTTGTGCTTAAGGCTAGCACTCTGCTACTTTAGCCACAGCTTCACTTATGGCTTTTTGGTGGTTAATTGGAGTTAAGACTCTTTAGACTGACTTTGAACCTTGATCCTCAGATCTCAGCCTCCTGAGTATCTAAGATTACACATGAGCCACTGGCATTCTACTTGAAATGTCTACTTTTTAAGGGAGTTATTTAAAGAGTGGGAAAGTATATATATATATATATATATATATACACACACATATACATATACATATATATTATATATATTATGTGTGTGTGTGTGTAACATATGTATGAAATATTTCACTGGTTTCTTGTATACTCCTTAGTGGCAGTGATTGCCTTGGTTGTGTTCTTTTTTTTTTTTTTTGCCAGTCCTGGGCTTGAGCTCAGGGCCTGAGCACTGTCCTTGGACTTTCTCAAGGCTAGAGCTCTACCACTTGAGCCTCAGCACCACTTCTGGCTTTTTTCTGTGTATGTGGAACCGAGGAATCGAACCCGGGTCTTCATGCATGCTATGCAAGCACTTTAACCACTAGGCCAAACTCCCGGCCCTGGTTGTGTTCTTTTATGTACTTTCTTCATGGGGCAGCTCTGGGAATAAGTGGTCCTGTGTCCTGTGCTTCTTTTCAGCAATCATAACTTCATCATGCTGCACCTGGCCTTGCAGGGGATGGTTTATGCGGAATATACCTGGGAAATCCTTGACTACTGTCAAGACCTGGAGTTTTCTTTGTCTTACCTTCTTCTGCCCTATCTCTTGCTGATTGTCAACCTGGTTTTCTTCACCCTGACTTGTGTAACCAATCCCGGTGAGTCAAGGCCCTGTTGCAGGTTGGTGACAAGATGGCTCTGCCATATTGCTCAGACTGCTGGGAACAGGCAGTGACCTTCCCTCCCTCCCCCCACCCCCCCACCCCCAGGAAGATGGCATTAGTCCATGTACCATGCTTCCCAATCTCTCACTTTGAGGTGTTTCTTAATTTTACTTTATTTATTTTTGTGGGTTATTGGGCTTGACTTCAGGGCCTGGGCACTGTTCCTGAGCAGTTTTCCTCAAAGCTAGTGCTCTACCACCTTGAGCCACAGTTCCATTGCTTGTTTTCTGGTGGTTTATTGGAGATAAGACTTTCATAGACTTTCCTAGCCAGACTGGCTTTGAACCGCAATCCTCAGATTTCATCCTCCTGAGCAGCTAGGATCATAGGCATGAGCCAACAGCACCCAGCCTAATTTTATTTTTGATCTTTTGAACTATAGGTTACTAAGTACTGTTTAACATCTTCCAATGCATATATAATTCACACAGTTTATTTATTGCTGGTATATAAAGTTAGGGCCTCATGGATTCATGCTTGTTAAGCAAACACGGGTGGTTTTTTTTTTGGTGTTGTTCCATTTTTGGGACTTGAATTCAGGGCCTGGGCATTGTCCTTGAGCTTTTTTGAGGCTAGCACTTACCACTTGAACCACACCATCACTTCTGGCTTTTTCTGTATATTTGGTATGAAGGAATTGAACCCAGGGCTTCGTGCATGCTAGGCAAGCACTCTACTGCTAGACCACACTCCCAGCCCTCACTGTTCTCCCTGGAGTTCTTTTTGTTTCAGTTGTTTTTGGGACAAGGTTTCATGTTATTACCTTCTTACATAGATAAGGTGACAGATCACCATACCTGTTGGTTGAAATGGTGTCTTATGAACTTTTTGCCCAGGTTAGACTCGAACTGTGAGCCCCAAAACCTCTGCCTCCTGACTACCTGGGATTGTAGACATGAGCCACCACACATACTATTTATTTTTTGAGGCAGAATATTTCTCTGTGTCCCAGACTGGCCTTGAATTCTCCTTCTTCCTTCATGTACTTCCCGGTCTCTAGACTTTTAGGTGTGTGCCATCATGACCAACTCCATTGTATTTTTTTTTAGCTAATCCTTCAGGTAGTTTGACTTGATTATGTACATGTAGGACTATGGTTAGTATGATACTGTTTTGCTTTCAAATTTTCGGAGACTTGCACTAGGATTATGTGACCAGTTTTTCTAAGTGATCTCTATATGCATAATTGAGGAGTTTGTTTTCTAGTTCTTGGATACAGAGAACCAAAAGTTTGTGATCAAGTTTGTTTCTTAGATTAAATTTTTTATATCCATAGGACTTGTTTTGTCAATCACTTACTGAGAGTGGTATTGCTAAGCTGTTCTTTTTTTTTTTTTTACTTTTTTTTAATTAAAGAATTTATTAACATTGATTTTTACATCATATTTCAAATGACGTGTTAAACAAGTATTCAAGAAAAGAATCTCTATATACAATCACTGGCACTTAGATTTTAGAACATAGTTAAAATTAGGCTGAGGGTTTGTATGTCATAGATATATATTAATCTATGTAATAAAATATTATGTCTATAGAGGCATGAATTTTTATGTCTGTGTAGTTGTGTTTATATTTCCAATACCATGTCCATAACGTTGAGTACCCAAATATTGAGTCATCGCTCTTGTACTGTTTCTTGTACTGTTTGGATCTAATATCCACATATTAAGGATACCATGTGCCTTTTGTTCCTTTGGTCTTGACTTATCTCACCTAACACTATTTGCTCTGCTTCATCCACTTCCCAGCGAATGCCATTATTTTATCTTGTTTGTTGGCTATGTAGGATTCCATTATATATATATGAGACATTTTCTGTATCCATTCATCTGCAGTAGGGCATCTGGGTTGTTTCCATCACTTGGCTATTGTGAATAGTGCAGAGATGAACAAAGCTGAGCAGGTGTCCTTATTATATTCTCGGTTATGATGCTCAGGATAGATGCCCAGAAGTGGTATGGCAGAATCATAGTGAAGGTCTATTTTCAGTTCTTTAAGAAACCTCCAAATTGCCTTCCAGAGTGGCTGGAAGTTTACATTCCCACTAGCAGGGCAGTAGGGTTTCTTTTTCTCCACAACCCCACCAGCATTTGTCGTTGTCTGAGTTCAGAATCTTGGCAATTCTAATTTTGGGGTAAGGTGGTATCTTAGGGTTGTTTTTATTTGCATTTCCTTTATGACCATGGATGATGAGCATTTTCTCATATGTTTTTCTGCCATTTCAATCTCTTCTTTTGATAAGTCTGTCTTTAGTTCCCTTGCCCATTTAGTGATTGGTTTGTTGGGTTTGGGGGGGATTAATTTCTTGAGTTCCCTGTAGATACTGGATATTAAGCATTTGTCTGATGTATTGTTGGTAAATATCTTTTCCAAGTTGGTTGGCTGTCCTTCTACTTTAGTAGCTATGCTTTTATCTGTGCAGAAACTTTTTTTTTTTTTGCCAGTCCTGGGCTTGAGTTCAGGGCCTGAGCACTGTCCTTGGACTTTTCTCAAGGCTAGAGCTCTACCACTTGAGCCTCAGCACCACTTCCGGCTTTTTTCTATGTATGTGGTACCGAGGAATCGAACCCAGGTCTTCATGCATGCTAGGCAAGCACTTTAACCACTAGGCCAAACTCCCGGTCCCTGTGCAGAAACTTTTTATTTTTAGGTAGTCCCATTTATCGAGTCTCTCTCCAATCTATTGTGACCCTGAGACTCTGTTCAGGAAGTTTGTTTGTTTGTTTGTTTGCCAGTCCTGGGCTTGAGCTCAGGGCCTGAGCACTGTCCTTGGACTTTCTCAAGGCTAGAGCTCTACCACTCGAGTCTCAGCACCATTTCCAGCTTTTTTTCTATGCATGTGGTACTGAAGAATCGAACCCGGGTCTTCATGCATGCCAGGCAAGCGCTCTACCACTAGGCCAAACTCCCAACCCCTGTTAGGAAGTTTTTGCCTGTGCCTATGAGTTTCAGTGTCTCTCCTGAAATTAATATATATTAATTGTACAATATAATGAATTTTATTGTTATCATTCAGACTTATAGTTTGTCAGGTTTAAAAAAAATTTTTTTTTGCCAATTCTGGGACTTGAATTCAGGGCCTGAGCACTGTCCTTGGGTTTTCTCAAGGCTAGAGCTCTACCACTTGAGCAACAGCACCACTTCCAGCTTTTTTCTATGTTTGTGGTACCAAGGAATCAAACCTGGGTCTTCGTGCATGCTAGGCAAGCACTCTACCACTAGGCCAAACTCCAGGTTCTAGTTTGTCAGTTTTTACTTCACTTCCTCTGATACTGAAATGTATATATATGTAATTCTTTTTTTGTTGTTGTTGTTGGTTGTGGGACTTGAACTCTGGGCCTGGGCGCTGTCCTCGAGCTCTTCAGCTCAAGGCTACTGCCCTACCCCTGGAGCCACAGCACCACTTCTGGTTTTCTGGTGGTTAATTGAAGATAAGAGTCTCATGGTCTTTAGTGCCCCAGCAGGCTTTGAACTGCGATCCTCAGATCTCAATCTCTTGAGTAGCTAGGATTATAGGCGTGAGACACTGTGCCTGGCTTTATATGTTTAATTTTTCCCCTTCCTTCCTTCCTTCCTTCCTTTCTTCCTTCGCTTTCTTTCTTTTTTGCCAGTCCTACAGCTTGAACTCAGAGTCGGGGCCCTGTCCCTGAGCTTTTTTTTTCCCTCAAGAGTATTTTACCACTTGAGCCACAGCTCCACTTCCAGGTTTTTGGTGGTTAATTGAAGCTAAGAAGCTCATGGACTTCCTTGCTCTTGCTTTCTAACCTTGAACCTCAGATATCAGTCTCTTGAGTAGCTAAGATTGTAGGTCTGAGCCACCAGTACCTAGCTTATATATGTATATTCTTAGTGGATACATTCAAGACTAGAGTTAGTATTATCTCTTCCTGGTGTACGGAGTCTGTCTCATAATGTAACATAGCTACTGCTGTTTGCACTCAGGTCTCTTACCTGATATTAATTGATTATACTTTCTTGGGGCATATGATCAATAATTTTTCCTATCATTTTATTTTATTTTTTGCCAGTCCTGGGGCTTGAATTCAGGGCCTGGGAACTGTCCTTGAGCTGTCTCCAAGATAAGGCTCTACCACTTGAGCCACAGCACCATTTTTGACTTTTTCTGTGTATATGGTACTGAGGACTCAAACCCAGGGCTTTGTGCATGCTAGGGAAGCACTCTACCACTAGGCCATGCTCCCAATCCTCAAGAACTTTTCTGTTCTTGAAGTGCCAAATGTCCATCAACTGATAAATGAATAAATAAATAAATGTCATAATCTCATCCAATGAAATATTATTCAGCCATAAAAAAAAAGAACAAGCCTGGTGCTGTGGTTTATGCCTGTAATCCTAGCTACTCAGGAGATTGAATCTGAGAATTGCAGTTCAAAGCCAGCCCAGGCACTAAAGACCATGAAACTCTTATCTCCAATTAACCAGTAGAAAACCAGAAATGGTATTGTGGCTCCAGGGGTAAAGCGGTAGCCTTGAGCTGAAGAGCTCAGGGACAGGGTCCTAGCATATGTGAAGCATGGGTTTAGTTCTCAGTACCTTAGAACAAAATAAAAAAGAATGATTCACAGATTGATGCTACCACTCGAATGAAACATGAAAACACAATGGGTTTATAAGAAACCAGACATAATTGGGCATTGGTGGCTCATGCCTATAATCCTAGCTACTCAGGAGTTGAGTGGCTAGACATGAGTAGCTAGACTTTGCCCCAGCAAAGTCCAGGACATGCTATCTCTAATTAACTAGGAAAGAGCTGGAAGTGGGTCTTTTTTGTTTTGAGCATAAAAGGGAAGTGAATGCACAAGGCCAAGTTCAAGCCCCAGCACTGGCACATACACATACACAAAAAGAAGCTAGACAAAAACACTTACAGGTTCCATTTATATGAAGTATCCAGAAAAGACAAATTCATAGAGGTAGAGAGCAGATGACTGGTTTTTGAGGTCTTAGGGCATTGGTAAAAAGGAGTGACTGACTCCTGACAGGGTGGCAGGATGATGATGAGTGTTCTAATATTTAGTTGTGGTAGTGGTCACATCTCTGAAGATTTTATGTTTCATGTATACTTTACACTTTAATGGGATTTGTGGGTCCTATCTCCATAACCTAGTTGTAAAAAGTGAATGGCTTGGCTGGGAATGTAGCTTACTGGTAGAGTACTTGCCTAGTATGGATGAAGCCCTGGGTTTGATTCCTCAGTACCACATAAAGAGAAAAAGCTGGAAGTGATGCTGTGGCTCAAGTCATAGAGTGCTAGCCTTGAGCAAAAACAGGTCAGGGCCAGTGCCTAGGCCATGAGTTCAAGCTTCAGGACTGGCCAAAAAAAAAAAAAAGTGAATGACTTAAAATGCTTAATATAGCTGTTTGCAGTGTGTTATATTGGATAAGTGCTGTGAACATCTAGTGCACTGCACTATTTGAAAGTGATCTTTGTCCTTTTCACAGGTACCATCACAAAAGCAGATGAATTACTCTTTCTTCAAGCTTATGAATTTGATAACATAATGTTTCCACGGAATGCAAGGTGCTTGACCTGTAACTTACAGAAGCCAGCTCGATCCAAGCACTGCAGTGAGTTGGTTGCTGAGGCACAGTGGCCTCTCCCAGTGCCCGTTGAGGTTCTCTGAGTGATGTTTCATGAGTGTAAAGCAAACATGGGGTGGCTGCCACTGTTAGAAACTATCTCTTGATTTCTTTCAGATAGCAGGATAAACTGGAGGCTGGTCCTTAGTCCTGGGCATAAGAACCTTTGCTGGTGGCTGGGCATGTTTCTATGGAATGCTGTCTGTGGACTTCAGTCCTGGAAAAGCCTAGACATCTGTCCAAGATTCTAGTGCTGGCCAAAATATGTACTTTAGAAGTTTCTAGTAGCCACATCACAAAACAGTTACTTAGTTTTAATCATATATTTTATTTAAGCCAACATACTTAAAATATCTTTTTCCCTGGGCACATTGGCTCATGCCTGTAATCCTAGCTACTAAGGTTGCTGAGATCTGAGGATCGAGGTTCATAGCCAACCCGGGCACTGAAGACCATGTTATCTATATCTATATATCTAGATCTAGATATATCTTTTTCCCTACTGTGGTGCTAGGGATGGAACCCGGGGCCTCATATATGCCAAGTAAGCACTTTGTCACCGAACTGCACGCCAGCCTTCAAATATTGTCCTAATACGTGTGCCCCAGGACTGGCACACACACACAAAATCCATGAAGATATATATACATGTATATATATGTTTAGATATAGATATCTATATAAATATAAATATCTATATCTAAACATATATATATTTTATATGTCATTTTTTTCTTTTCCCTTTTTGGTTATGGGGATTGAACTCAGGGCATAGGCATTGTCCCTGAGCTTTTTCACTCAAAGCTAGTGCCACTTGGGCCACAGCTCCACACATCCAGCTTTTTTTTTTTTTTTTTGGTCATGGGACTTGAACTCTGGGCCTGGGCGGTGCCCCTGAGCTCTTCAGCTCAAGGCTACCACCCTACCCCTGAAGCCACGGTGCCATTTCTGGTTTTCTGGTGATTAATTGGAGATAAGAGTCTCATGGACTTTGGAATACCCAGGCAGGCTTTGAACCGTGATCCTCAGATCTCAGTCTCCACTGAGATCTGTGTGATTAATTGGAGATAAGAGTCTCATGAACTTTTGGCAATCCTCAGATCTCATGTGTGAATTAATCATACCCATCTCACTGTCCACATCTGTAGTGCCCATAGTTCACCTTTTACAAGAACCGACTGAACCATGTTAAGTCAGTTTCTGACTCGGGATCACTTTGGTGTTATGTGCATTGATTCAGAGGGGTGGTGCCTGAATTGAAACATACCTGTCAATATTGTCAGTATTAAGTTTTTTCTCTTGTGGCCATATTTCAGTGATCCATACCCACCTGTGACCACTAGTGGCCACTGCAGTTCTTAAGCTTGGTGACGGCTGCTGACCACCCTCCTACCCCTCACCCCTATTCTCCCAGTGATGAGTTTTTAGAAACCACAGTAGGTGTGCAGGAATCATCATCTTGCCCTTGACCACCTGTCCTGCTGCCCTCTCCTCACTCGCAGGTGTGTGTGACCGGTGTGTGCACCGATTCGACCATCACTGTGTCTGGGTGAACAACTGTATTGGTGCCTGGAACACCAGGTACTTCCTCACTTACCTCTCAACGCTGACAGCATCTGCTGCCTCCATGGCGGCCGTGAGTGCAGCGTTTCTGGTCCGCCTGGTTGTGGTATCTGACCTGTACCAAGAAATGTACCTTGATGACCTTGGACGGCTCCAGGAGATGGACGTTGCCTTGATTATTCAGGTAATGATGCAGAAGACTCCAGGTTTCAGAATGTGATAAAAGATATCTCCTGGGGCCAGGAGTTTGGCCTAGTGGTAGAGTGCTTGCCTAGCATGCACAAAGACCAGAGTTCGATTCCTCGGTACCACATACATAGAAAAAAAAACCAGAAATGGTGCTGTGGCTCAAGTGGTAGAGTTCTAGTCTTGAGAAATCCCAAGGACAGTGCCCAGGCCCTGAGTTCAAGGCCCAAGACTGGCCAAAAAAATTAAAAAAAAAAAAAAAAAGATCTTTACTCTCCTCAGACCAGGAGTTTGGCCTAATTGGTAGAGTGCTTGCCTAGTATGCATGAAGACCCAGGTTCAATTCCTTGGTACTACATACATACAAAAAAAGCAGGAAGTGGTGCTGTGGCTAAAGTGGTAGAGCGCTAGCCTTGAGAAAGTCCAAGGACAGTGCCCTGAGCTCAAGCCCAGGACTGGCAAAAAAAAAAAAAAAAAAAAGCTGGGAATGGTGCTATGGCTCAAATGGTAGAGCTCTAGCCTTGAAAAAGCCCAAGGACAGCATTCAGGCCCTAAGTTCAAGCCCCAGGACTGATTTAAAAAAAAAAAAAAGTTTACTCTCCTGTAAAAATATGATGTTTTTCCGTGTGTGTGTGTGTGTGTGTGTGTGTTGGTTCTGGGACTTAAAGAATGCTGTCCCTTAGCTTTTTAGTACAAAGCTGGTAGCTGATATTCTGCTACCTGAGCCACAGTACCACTTCTGGCATTTTTTTTTTTTTTTTTTTTTTTTTTTGCCAGTCCTGGGCTTGAGCTCAGGGCCTGAGCACTGTCCTTGGACTTTCTCAAGGCTAGAGCTCTACCACTTGAGCCTCAGCACCATTTCCAGCTTTTTTCTATGTATGTGGTACTGAGGAATTGAACCCGGGTCTTCATGCATGCTAGGCAAGCACATTACCACTAGGCCAAACTCCCAGCCCACTTCTGGCTTTTTTAAATGATGTATTTATTTATTTATTGCCAGTCCTAAGGCTTGATCTCTGGGCCTGTGTGTTATTGAGCTCTTTTGCTCAGGGCTGGTGCTCTACTGTTAGAGCCATAGCACTACTTCTGGCTCTTTTAACTAGTCCATTGGACATAAGAGTCTCACAAAGTTTCTTGCCTGGGCTGGCCCTGAACTGTAGTCCTCACATCTCAGCCTCCTGAGTACCTAGGATTATAGGTATGAGGCATCAGAGCCTGATATCTGGTACATTTAATTTTTTAGCCTTTTTTTTTTTTTCTTGAGATTGAGTCTTTTTTCTTCAGTCTGCCTCCAGCTGAAGGCTGTTTCTTAACATGGTTACACATGCACCATTACACCATTTAGTCTTAAAGCCAATATCTTATCAACTCTCTTTTTTTTTTTTTAACTAGTCCTGGGGCTTGAACTCAGGGCCTTGGGCTGTTCTTGGGCTTTCTTAAGGTTAGTTGTCTACCAGTTGAGCCACAGTACCACTTCAGGTTTTTCTTTGTATGTAGTATCAAGGAATCCAACACAGGGCTTCCGTGCATGTTAGGCAAGCACTCTACCACTAGATCACACTCCCTGTCAATATGGGGGATTAAACTCAGGGCCTTGTGACTGCTATGCAGGAGGCTCTAGCACTTGAGCCTGAATTTTCTAGCTCTTTTTTAAGAGTAAATATGGATTTAAATAAGCATGCAGAAAGGCTCATGCATTTCTAATGTTCTCATGCTAATGTCCCATTCAATCTCACTTCAGTGTCAAAACCATGAAAGTTGTGTTGGCAGTCCCAACTGCCAGCTGGATTGCAGGAGCACTAGTTATTCATGTGCTCATGGACTCTTTTGCACAAGTCTGCCGGCATATATCTGCATAACTTAGATGCCATCGCCATCAATATGTCTAACTGCTTCCACTGGATTCCTTTCCCTCCTCACTGAACGCCTGCCCACCTCTGATCTTCCCATCTCTGTTCTTTCATAAGTAAGAATCTAGTTCCTATGGGGGGGGCAGTAACCAGGAATTGAACTTACATCCTTGCACTTGCTAGACAGGGGCTTTACCCTTAACTCATAGCCCATTTCTTTTGTTTTTAAGTTTCCTTTTTGATAGAGTCTTGTCATTTTTCTCATTTTTCTCATAGCTGTCCTAGACAATATCCCTCCTATGTATGCCTTTGGTGTAGTTGGTGTATACCTATATACCATTACGTCACACAGCTTTGGTTGAGATGGGGTCGTGCCAGTGTGTGTGTGTGTGTGTGTGTGTGTTCATGTGCCTGAGCCATCCTGGAGCTACAATCCCCTTGAGTTCTCCCTTCTGAGTAGCAAGAATTATAGGTATGAATCACCTTGCTGAAATTGGCTTTTTTTTATTCAGCTTAGTTCCCTTGAGATTCACACAAGTCGCTGCACGTAGCAGTAGTTCAGCCTTTCTTTTGTCCGCAGTGTACCATGGTAAATGGATATACTAGGTTATTTAAACATCTACTGCTTAAGGACATTCGGGTAGTGTCCAGTGTAGGACTACTACAGTTTCTGTGAACATTTGTTTCTAAGTTCCTCCATGAAAATCAGCCTTGAGAGTAACTATTGGGTTGTAGGGTTTTGAAAAGGGCTTGCATACTTTTGTCCAGAGCAGTTGTACTTTTGTCCAGAGCAGTGTGGGTGACCCAGCTTCCCTACATCTTTACCAGCACTTAGTGCTAGCACGATAGCCATTCTGGAAGCACTTGGGGCCACGTGTGGTGGTTCAGGCTGTCACCCTGGCATTTGGAGAGTCTGAGTATGATGATCACTGATTCTAGGCTGGCTTGAGACACCCAGTTAGACTGTCTCAAAAAGGAGACAGAGGAGGGGCCGGGAGTTTGGCCTAGTGGCCTAGCATGCACAAAGACCAGGATTCAATTCCTCAGTACCACATACATAGAAAAAAGCCAGAAGTGGTGCTGTGGCTCAAGTAGTAGAGCTCCGTCCTTGAGAAAGTCCAAGGACAGTGCTCAGCCCCAGGACTGGCAAAAAAGAAAAAGAAAAGGAGAGAAGGGAAGTGAAACTGTGACCCAAATAATGAACTGAGCCAGAGGTGGCTCACACCTGTAATCCTAGCTACTCAGGAGTCTGAGATCTGAGGATCTAGGCTTAAAGCCAGCCCAGGCACAAAAAGACCTAAGACTCTTATCTCCAGTTAACCTCTAGAAAACAGGAAGTGGGGCTTGGCTCAAGGATAGGACAGTAGCCTTGAGCTGAAGAGCTCAGGGACAGCGCCCAGGCTCAGTTCAAGCCCTAGGACTTGGGGAAGGGGCAGGGAGGGGAAAAAGTGTAGTTTTGAAAAATACTGAGTTCTTTCTAAGATCTTTATTCTGTTACAAAAATAACGAGTTCACAGAGCAGAGGTTCTGCTTACAGTGAGCAATGAAAAATCCTCAGGCTGCTTCAGTCCCACCTTTGTGGGGTTTTTTTTTTTTGTGTGTGTGTGTATATGTGTGTAATTAATAGAAGGGTTAGTTATATTTGCCAGATAGAGGGTATGTTACTTCACATACATTGATACCCCTTCTCATGTTTTTGTCCACATTTCCCTCCCCCTTGTGGTTTTTGTAATTCAGACCTTTCCCCTGATTCTGCTCTGTGGCCATATATCTCCAGTTTTGTTGAACACAGGTATGAACACAACAGGATCCTTGAAATGACTTTTCTCATGGGACAGTACAGTTTTTTTCTAAATCAGTGTATGGAAACTGACTTGATTTTGTTGTTGTATTTGGGGTTTGAACTTGGCCTCACAAACATTCTGCCACTTGAGCTTCATACTCAGCTTCCTCCCTCCCCCTTTTCTTCTCCTCCTCCTCCTCCTCCTTTTTCGGCTTTAGTCTATCTTTTCAGGTAGGGGCTCGTGATTTTGCCTGTTTTGCTTGGGGCCAGCTTGCTACCTCTTCCTCCTATATATTATAGTGCCTCATTAGGCCATGGGGTGATGGTCTGAGTTTGTTTCTCTTCTTTATGGATGGACATTTAACTTGTTTGGGGATGAGAGACCATTAACAACTCCATGCCATTGGGACTATCTTTGTGCTTATACTTTTGTGCTTGAAGTGTGTGTGTGTGCTAGGACTTAGGGACTGGGCACTGTCTCTGGGCTTCTTTGTTCAAGGCTAGTATTCTACCACTTGAGCCACAACTGTAGTTCTGTTTTGGTGGTTAAATGGAGATTAAGAGAATCACAGACTCTTCTTGCCCAGGCTGGCTTTAAACTGCGATCCTCAGATCTCAGCCTCCCAAGCAACGAGGATTACAGATGTGACCCACTAGCACACAGCATGTGCTTGGATTATTTTAAGGAAGACTGGATAAGGTCCTTGTTTATCCTGTAAATGGCTAACTGGCCTAGCAGCAGGCTCCCATTACTCTTCTCTGTGAACACTTTCCATTTGTTCACAGTAGCTCTTGCTGACCTTGGTCAGTGTTGACGTCAGGTCTGACTTACATTCAGTGGGTCAGGCTTGGACACAGGCTGGTGAGTGGGGCAGCCGTTCTGGCCTGTCTGTGGGCAGGATTGGGGCTGGTGGCTGCTGACCCAGTGGGTATCAGTCTACTTCCTAACTTACAAGTTTCCTTTGTGTGTTTTCTTTCCTAGTACTTGTTCCTGAGCTTTCCAAGGATCGTTTTCTTGTTGGGCTTCCTCCTGGTACTGAGCTTCCTCCTGGGGGGCTACTTCTGCTTTGTGATGTACTTGGCTGCCACCAATCAGACCACCAATGAGTGGTACAGAGGTGATTGGACCTGGTGCCAACACTGCCCCCTTGTGGCCAGACCCCAATCAGCTGATCCCAAAGTCTACAGGAACATTCATTCCCGAGGGCTCTGGAGCAACCTTGGAGAGATCTTTCTACCCGCCCTCCCCTATTACCAGAAAAAGAAGAAATAGAATGAAGAGACTGTTTCTGTTGTTTAAATATAGTATATGTCCATTGTTTCAGATTCTGGTGTATGTATAAATAGGCTTCCAGCTGTGGGGGGAGAGAAGGAAATCCCGGCCTCACTGGGGACCTAGCCTTCACTAGGTGCTGTACTGTCTCATCTGTGGGAAGTGAGCTCCCTGAAGTGATATCTACAGTGGACTTGTCTAAGGCCCCAGCTTTCATTGCACTCTGGAACCTGGACACAGAGAGCCTTACTGCCATGTCCCCTAATGTGCAAGAGGGTTGCAGTGACTCAACATTTTGAGTTATGCCTGGCTGTACCTTCGTTTTATGCCATTCCCTAGTCTAGGCCCCTCTCCTAGAGGATTTTCATGATCTTAACCACACCCTCATTCAGCCCTGCCCTGGCTGATTGCTTGCTTTGCTGCTTCTGGTTTTTTTTTTTTCCTGCCCTGTTGAAAAATTCTGAAATGTCTAGTTTAGTGCAGGAAGAAGGTCACAGGCTATGAAAATGCCCTTGGCCGTGGAGGGCTAGCGGGCCAAGGGGCAGCAGCCAGAGAGGCCGGGCCTCTGGAAGAGGGCTTGGAGATGTGTGTCCTGGGAAGAAGAAGAGGGAACAACGTGGGCGCGTTTCCCAACAGACTCAACTGCGCATGGCTGGGGCCCCGGAGAGCAACTCCAAACCAAGGCCTTGCACCCTGTCCTGTCTACAGGTGGAAAGCACGGCGGGGCCTCTGGGCGCGGGCTGGCAGGCCCAGGAGTAGCCCTGCGGGACGGGGGGAGTGGGCGGGGACAGCCCTTTGCGCGTGGGGCGGGGTCTACCTGCACGCGGCGGGGGCGGGCCGACCTTTGACTCGCCGCTTCCCGCCGGGCCGGGCCTCCAGGGGGCGCTCTCCGAGGAGCGCGAGGCCTCGGCACGCGCTTGGCCCCTGCGGGCCGCCGTCGCCCGCCCGGCATTCGGCCGCCGTTCGGCTGCGCGGCGTCGGCTCTCGCAGCTCTGGGCGGCGCTGCAGTCAGATCCCCCCTCCCCTCCCCCGGGAGCCCGCTGGCCGCCAGCGGCGGCGGCGGCGGCGGCGAGGGCCTCGCGAGCCGGCCGGCATCAGGTAGCGGCGGGAAGACGGGCGGGCGCCGCTGCTCAGCCCGCCGCGTCGGGGCGGAGCCCGGGCCGCGCCTCTTTGTCTCCCCGGCAGGCGGTGGCGGTGGCGGCGGCGGCGGCGGCGGCGGCGGCGGCCGCGCGGGGCGGAAGTGGACGCGCGGGGCTCCGGGCCGCGGCGGCCGCACCATGAGCGACATCCGGCACTCGCTGCTGCGCCGCGACGCCCTGAGCGCCGCCAAGGAGGTGCTGTACCACCTGGACATCTACTTCAGCGGGCAGCTGCAGAGCGCGCCGCTGCCGCTCGTGGACAAGGCCCCCGTGGAGCTGCTGGAGGAGTTCGTGTTCCAGGTGCCCAAGGAGCGCGGCGCGCAGCCCAAGGTGCCCGGCCTCCCTCGCACCCTCCCCACGCTCACGCCCCCCCCACCCCGCCCCGAGGCCCTGGGGGCATCGCCCAGCCCCTGCACCCCCCCTCCCCACACCCACCCCTTCCCCGCAGCCCCGGGGCTTTGCTCCTCGGGCCTTGATTGCGGGCGAGTGGCCGCCCCCTCCTCCCTACTGGTTCCAGTGAGACACTGGAGGGACTGACTACCTCCGCACCCCACCAGGGCCTCAGATCTGGAGTCGCCACACCCTCATGGGGCATCCTGAACAACTCAAAGTAGACAGCTGATGTCACAGGACATTTTCTTGATGTGCTGCTCCCTCCACCCCCTCTCCACCCCCCAATTTTTCCGATGGGTGCAAAGAACGCCCTGGGAGCCGTAGAGGAATCAATCCCCCCCCCTCCCTTTCTTTCTTCCTCCCTTCCTCTGTCTTCTTAGCCAGCCTATGAAAACCGCACCTCTCACCGCTTCCCCTGGGTTGTTTTTTTTTTTTTTTTTATTACAGAGACTGAATTCTCTCCAAGAGCTTCAACTACTTGAAATCATGTGCAATTATTTCCAGGAGCAAACCAAGGACTCTGTGAGGCAGATCATTTTCTCATCGCTTTTCAGCCCTCAAGGGAACAAAGCTGATGACAGCCGGATGAGCTTGTTGGGGAAACTGGTCTCCATGGCCGTGGCAGTGTGCCGAATCCCAGTGTTGGAGTGTGCGGCCTCCTGGCTCCAGGTACTGCTCACCTTTCTCCCGGTCTCTGAAGTCAAGCTTGCTGTGAGGAATTTCCATGGAGCAGGATTCATGGAGAGGTCCTTGGACACACACTGTGTCGTAGCTGCTGCTCAGTGACACCGGCACCTCAGTTTTATGTACAGACTGTAAAAATCCTAACTGTAGTGGATAATAGTAAATTAAGTCCTTTAATGAAGAAAGGGCTTTGCTTCAGAACAAATGGAAACATATTTTTCTTAAGCAAAACAGGAATTTGAAAACAGTATGCACTCAGTTTCAGAGACAGATTTGTTTATTTATTTATTTATTTGCCAGTCCTGGGCTTGAGCTCAGGGCCTGAGCACTGTCCTTGGACTTTCTCAACGCTAGAGCTCTACCACTTGAGCCTCAGCACCATTTCCGGCTTTTTTCTATGTGTGTGGTACTGAAGAATGGAACCTGGGTCTTCGTGCATGCTAGGCAAGCACTTTAACCACTAGACCAAACTCCCGGCCCCTATTTATTTTTTAAAGATCATTATGAGGGGCCGGGAGTTTGGCCTAATGGTTAAGGTGTTTGCCTAGCATGCATGAAGACCCGGGTTCGATTTCTCGGTACCACATACGTAGAAAAAAGCCGGAAAAGATCATTATGAGCCAGGCACTGGTAGTTCACACCTATAATTCTAGAAGGCTCAGATCTGAGGATCATGGTTGGAAGCCAGCCCAGGCAGAAACGTCTGGGAGACTTTTATCTCTAATTAACTACCAAAAAGTGGAATTGGAGTCATAGCTTGAATAGTAGAGCACCAAGCAGCCTTGAGTGAAAAAGCTAAGGAATAGTACTCAAGCCCTAAGTTCAAGCTCCAGTACACACACGCACCATTATATATCAGTTCATGATGATGTATTATTTAAAGTTGATTTTTTTTCTTTTTTTTTGGTGTGTGTGTGTGTAGCACTAGTTTTGAATTCAGGGCCTTGTCCTTGCTGAGCAAATGCTCTGCCACTTGAGCCAAGTTCTCTACCCTTCTTTGCATTATGTATTTTCAGATAGGGTGTTCCTTTTTCTGCTCAAACCATGCTGTGATCCTATTTGTCTCTCAGCAGTTGAGATTTTAATAGTCTACTACCATGCCTAATTTATTGGTTGAGATAAAGTCTTAACTTTTTTCAGACTGGCCTCTAACTTCTCTGTCTTCTCAACTTCTGCCTCCTAAGTATTGGGATTTGATAGAAGATTGCTTTTTTTTTTTGCCAGTCCTAGGGCTTGAACTCAGGGCCTGAGCACTGTCCTTGGGCTTTCTCAAGACTAGGGCTCTACCATTTGAGCCACAGCACCACTTCTGGCTTTTTCTATGTATGTGGTACTGAGGAATTGAACCTAGGTCGTGCATGCTAGGCAAGCACTCTACCACTAGGCCAAAATCCTGGCCTTAGATTAATTTTTACACAGATAGATCAGTAAACATGTGGGTTGTTTTGGACAGTTAAATGGTGACACCACGTAATGGTTTGTTTACATATTGAATGTATAGAAGGAAAAAGTATATGTAATAAGTTTTAGAAGTTATTTTTCAAAATTTTTTTGGTTTTTACTAATTTGCTATCTAAGGTTTAAAACTAATACTCCACAGAGAGTAGTTGTTCACCAGAAAATGTGGCTAATCTGTTCTTTAGGGAAATTAACAGAAGGTACCCAGGTCAGTGGCATAAACCTGTTTCTTAACGAAGTACTTAGAATTTTATTGTCTCTCTCTGTCCTCTCTCCCCCTTTTCCTTCCTCTCCTTGTCTCTTCTTCTGTTTCCCCCTTCTTTTTGTGCTGATCGTACGACTTAAACTCAGGCTTGGGTGCTGTCACTGAGCTTTTTTGCTCAAGGCTAGCTCTCTACCAGTACTTGAGACACAGCTTACTTCCAGCCTTGTGGTAATGAATTGGAGGTAAACCTTTTGTGGTCTTTGCTGCCCTGGCTGGCTCTGAGCGGCGAAATCCTCAGCCTCCTGAATAGCTAGGATTATAGGCATGAGCCACTGGCACATCGCTCTGTTTTTCTTATAAACTTTGTCCCCAGAATTTGGCTAGCAAAGTCATATGTGTAGCCCCAATCCACTGTCTATGGATCCAGGTTGATCATTTGTGTTGTGGATTACTTTTTGCTCCTTGACAATCCAGTGAAGCTGAGTTTAGCTTCTTCTAGTGTGTCGTGTGATTTTAAATGTATCTCATATGATGGTGTGGTGTTGGCATTTTGGCAAATGAAGGTAGATGTCCACCAACAAAATAGTTTGGGTTTGGTCCTGTCACCTGGGGCCAGGGGATTGATCTTCTTCCCAAGGACAGGTAGAGACAGCACATCTTGATTGGCTGCTGTAAGAGCAGGTGACTGTCTGCATAGGCTGGCTGGCCCAGCTGTCCAGTGGGTATCGCCCCACCATGTTTCCCTGAGTCGTTAGGAATTTGTCTCCTAGGAGACAGCCTAGGAGCTAGGACACCTTCTTATACAACCATAATACCGCCCCTCCTGAGAGACTTAATAGTCATGGAATACAGGTATCTACGATCCAGCCTGTATGCAGATGGTCCCTCATTGTCTCTAGGTTGCTTTTTTTTTTTCTTTCTGTCTTTCTTTTTTTTAGTCCTGGGGCTTGAACTCAGAGCCCACGGACTGTCCTTGGACACTTTTTGCTCAAGACTAGCGCTCTGCTACTTGAGCCACAATACCACTTCCGTCTTTTTCTGTGTATGTGGTACCGAGGAATCAAACTCGGGTCTTTGTGCATGCTAGGTAGCACTCTACCCCTAGGCCAAACTCCTGGCCCATTTATTTACTTCTTTTTAAGTTTTATTTTATTGCCAGGGTGATGTATAGAGGGGTTACAGTTACATTTGTAAGGTAGTAAATACATTACTTCTTGAACAGTGTTTTTCTCCCACTCGCCCTCTATTTACTTTTTTTGGTGCCAATTCTGGAGCATAAACTCAGGACCTAGATGCTGTGTTCCTTAGCTTTTTCACTCAAAGATGGTGTTCTACCCCTTGAGCCACAGCTTCACTTCTAGCTTTTTGGTGGTTAGTTGGAGATAAAAGTCTCACAGATTTTCCTGCCAGAGTTGGCTTCGAGTTGCGGTCCTTAGGTGTTAGCCTCTTGAGTAGCTGGGATTACTGGTGTGAGCCACTGGAGTTTGTACCTGTTGAATCTCACTAGGACTCCAGTAAGGTCACCAAATGTATCATCTCCTCACCCAAAGTCGGACATGACCTTTCCTAAGGGAAAACATCTGCCCAGATGTGGGTTACATGATCTCTGTCACAGCTGCTCCACTGCCTGGTGGCATAGAATGACAGCATGGCTGATCCCAGTGAGGCTGTTCACAGGGACCTGCTTTGCTTCAGAGACGGCTGCCTGTCCTTCTCCCACCCTGTGTGGGTCTGCCTGTTCTGGTGGTCTGCTGCCTGCCGGCTCGTGACACCTGCGGTTGATGCGGGCTATGGTTTCTCCCCAGCGGACACCTGTGGTCTACTGTGTGAGGCTGGCCAGGGCCCTTGTGGACGACTACTGCTGCTTGGTGCCTGGCTCCGTTCACACGCTGAAGCAAACATTCAGTGCCAGCCCACGGTTCTGCTGCCAGTTCATAACATCTGTCACCGCACTCTATGACCTGTCATCAGGTAAGTGAGCAGGCACTGCTGTCAGGGAAGCCAGTCCTCCCCATTCTTCCCCAGGTGTATTTCTTTACTTCGGGGTCTAAAACTAAAGATGTGGGCACTTAGGCCTGCTCAGTTTGTTAGGTGGCAACTTTCTTTCTGTATTATTCCCTGAGCCCCAGGGGTAGAAGTGGCAAGTAGCCCCAAGGCTCAGGCCTAGACAGAGTATCCAAAGACCTTCTTTATTTTGTAACCTCTTCTTGCCAATCCTGGAGCTTGAACTCAGCACCTAGGCACTGTCCTTGGGCTTTCTTCAAGGCTAGCGCTCTACCACATGAGCCACAGCACCACTTCCGGCTCTTTCTGTGTATGTGGTACCAAGAAATCGAACCCAGGTCTTCATGCATGCTAGGTGAGCACTCTACCACTAGGCCAAACTCCTGGCCCATCACTTCAGCTATTTTTACGAAAGGGTCCATTTCCTGCCTAGAGCACTCCTGGACTGCATCTTCCTGTTTTACACTTCCTGTCATTTCTGAAAAGACAGATTTGTGCACCTTTGTTAAGGAGGACAGTTGTAGACTTCGCTGTCTGAGCTGACCTGGAACTATGATCCTTTTGTTCTCAGCCTCCGAAATAGTGTGGGGTTTTGGGTATGAGCCACAACATCTGGGTTTAAAATTTTATTTTCTTTTTCTTTGTTTTGGTCAGTCGTGGGACTTGAACTCTGGGCCTGGGTGTTGTCCCTGAGCTCTTCAGCCCAAGGCTACCACCCTATCCTTTGAGCCACAGCGCCACCTCCAGTTTTCTGGTGGTTAATTGGAGATGAGTCTCATGGATTTGGGGCGGGGAATGGTATTACATACATAGAAAAGCCAGAAGAGGTGCTATGGCTCAGGTGATAGAGCTCTAGCCTTGAGAAAAGTCCAAGGACAGTGCTCAGGCCTTAAGTTCAAGCCCCATGACTGGCCAAAAAAAAAAAAAAAAAAAAGGCTCATGGATTTAAGTGCCCTGGCTGGCTTTGGGCTGGCTTTGAATTGTGATCCTCAGGTTTCAGCCTCATGAGTTTTGGGATTATAGGCATGAAGCCTAGCATCCAGCTTGCCGGTTCTGCCTTGGTGACAGTTTTGAGACTTCCTTAGGAGGATGCCAGTCAAGGTTGTTGGGTCTGTCATGAGAGTGTTCTGCTTAGTTGGGGAGAAGCCCAGGGCCTCAGCCCCATCCAGTAGCTGAACTCTGTGGTCAGACTCCCAGTGTGAATTAATAAGAAAAAAGAGCAGGAATTGGCAGCTGGGCTCTCCCTGATGCCCACCTCTGCTGCCCGCCTATACCCCGAGGGGTGGGGTCCAAAGAATAAATGCTTGATAAGCAGGCCTTGTAGTGTACTGAGGATGTCCACATATCATATTCCTGGGGTCCCAGTGGGGCTGTGTGGCTCCCCAGCCAGTGCCAGACATGTTGCTTCCTCCAGGAAAACCGACAGGCCTTGATGACTAGCTATTTGCAGAGTTCAGCTCCTGGCCTGCTTTTCTACTAGTTTCACATTTCTCCTCCTCTCCTCTCTCTTCTTTCTTCTTTGCCTTCTCCTTTCCCATACCTATCAATCATCATTGGCTAGCACTCTGACACAGGAACCATGCCTCCAAGCCCTCTTTTCTTGCTTTTAAACTCCCCTCCCCTCCTCTTTCGTGGCATCAGGCAACCAAGTGGCAATCAGGCTACCGAGGTCAGATTTGAGTTAAAATCTAGGAAATTAGAGCCGGATGTGGTGGCTCATGCCTATAATCCTAGCTACTCTAATCCTAGCCGGATGTGGTGGCTCATGCCTATAATCCTAGCTACTCTAATCCTAGCTATTTGGGGCTGAGATCTGATGATCAAGGTTCAAAGCCAGCCTAGGCACAAAAGGACCTGAGACACTTATCCCCAATTAACCTCTAGAAAATGGGAAGTGGGGCCATAGCCTTGAGCTGAAAAGCTCAGTTACAACGCCTAGGTCCTGGGGTAGGGAAGTGGAGCTTGGCTCAAGGGTAGGTCATAGCCTTGAGCTGAAGGGCTCAGGGACAATGCCCAGGCCAAGTTCAAGCCCCCTGACCCACTCAAAACAAACAAAAAAACTAGTAAATTACTTATCCCTGGGCTTCAGTTTCCCTATCCTCTGTGTGGGGTTGCATGGGTCTCTGTGAAGGAGCAGTGTCAACAGTTGTCCTCATTATTATTGCCTGTGTTTAAGCTGGGTCCCAGACTGCAGGAAGTTCCTTAGAGAAGGTTCTGCTTTTGGCTAGGATTGCCATTGGCCTCTGATAGATAACTGACAGGAATCTGAGCTGCCGAGGGCCACCATAGTGTGACCGTGGAGGAGACACTGAATAGAATGTGTGGGCTTGGTTTGGGATGTCACAAGTGGACCTTATTTGAACTGACACCTAGGCCATTTTTTCCTCAGCATGATGGTGTTGTAAGGATTGCTGGCTTAAGTAACTTCTCAGCCTTCACCTTGACAGAGCTTCCTGGGCACTGACCAGAACAGGACACCCAGCCCTCCTGGGGTGGTGTCCCAGGAAAGGAGCCAGGCCGTGGAGGTTGGAGACGGTTGAGCAGGCTGTGGACTGGGGACTCTGTTATCTCTGTCCACAGCTGTCCCCAAGGCCAGAAGCACAACTCACAATGGTCCTTTGTTTGCAGATGACCTCATCCCACCTTTGGACTTGCTAGAAATGATTGTCCACTGGATTTTTGAGGACCCAAGGTTGATCCTCATCACTTTCCTAAATACTCCGATTGCCGCCAATCTCCCGATAGGATTTTTAGAGCTCACGCCCCTCATCGGGCTGATCCGCTGGTGCGTGAAGGCCCCGCTGGCTTACAAAAGGAAGAAGAAGCCCTGCTTGTCCAACGGGCATGTCAGTAGCAAGGTTGCCAAGGACCCGGGTGCGGGGCTGGACCGAGACGCACACCTCCTGTACTCCAAACTCCACCT
The DNA here is from genome assembly GCF_031878675.1 of Megascapheus bottae. Taxonomy (NCBI): domain Eukaryota; kingdom Metazoa; phylum Chordata; class Mammalia; order Rodentia; family Geomyidae; genus Megascapheus; species Megascapheus bottae. Next base: position 2,631,115 of record NC_143542.1, on the reverse strand, counting down.
CAGCGTCCTGCAAGTCCTCATGACGCTGCAGCTGCACTTGACTGAGAAGAACCTCTATGGGCGCCTGGGGCTTATTCTCTTTGACCACATGGTCCCCCTGGTGGAGGAGATCAACAGACTCGCCGACGAACTGAACCCCCTCAACGCCTCCCAAGAAATTGAGCTCTCTCTGGACCGGCTGGCACAAGCTTTGCAGGTGGCCATGGCCTCTGGAGCTCTGCTGTGCACCAGAGGTGGGTCCTTCCCTGCCCTGCAGGCCTATCCTGTAGCTCTGCCCTGGCAGGGAGAGAGTAGACCCCCAGGTAGATGCTGTGGGGAGGGTGGAAAGCTCTGGCTTACCCCCATCGGGTCCTGTCATGCTGTGCTGTCAGGTGTAGACATCACCTGGCTCTGATGGCCCAGGAGGGGGGCTCGTGGAGAGTGGAGAAGGTCCTTCCTCTTGAGCAGTTCTCTTTTCCTAGTATCCTTTCTCGTGAGATGCAGTTTACATTCAGTAAAAGGTGACATGTGTTTTTGCGAAACATATACCCTACACTGCCCAGTCAGGCATACTTTTCCTCCCTGCTGATCTGAGGAATTGCAATGCCTCTGATTTTGGTGCTCACAGTCTACTCTAGGAATGCCTGGTGCCAGGACCCAGGCTGCATCTGCTCTGTCCGTGTTGACTCACTCAGGGTTGCTGTGGCCCCAGCCACCACCAGTGGTGGTTTCCCATCTTACTTACTGTACTGCCGCTCCTGGACCATGTGTGTGGCTCATTGCCCTGCAGAGCCCCACCTCAGCTCTCTTACAGACACCCTGAAAAGTGTCAGCAAGGCTGACTCCTGAGCAGCTTCTGTTTTGGGCCAGTTTGTCAAAGCAAGGATGGGAGAAAGAAGATGCCAGTTTGGAAAGGATGCTGAGAGCATGTAGCTCTGTTGTCAGCATCCTTGAGAAGTTTCACCCAGGTTCACCTGTCTGCAGTCTGTTGCTTTACCCTGTGCTTCCTTATTTCAGATGACCTGAGAACGCTGTGCTCCAGACTGCCCCATAACAAGTAAGTGCCATCAGAGGCCTGCAGCGGGGCTGCAGTGCTGGGGAGGGGACGTGGCAGATGCTGTAGTGAGGCTGCCTGCAAGGGCCAGTGTCTCACTGTGAGGAGCCCTTCAGGACCTGTGAAGTGGGAGGCAGAAGTACTAGTGTGACCTTCATGCAGGGAGTCCTGGGCAGATATAAACCTGGAGACTAGCATCTGGCCGGAAGGCCGGAAGGCAGCAGAGTTCGTGCCCTCTGTGTCAGGGCAGGGTCCTGCTGGAGCTCTGGGGACCTACAGGCACGCATTGGTCTTGCCCAGGCTGAGGCCTTTGACGGTAGGAACCTGGTTTCTGAGCAGTGCTCTGCTCTGCTCTGCTAAAATGTCGGGGTTGGCTCACTGTCTCTGAGCTGCGGCTCCTGCTCTTGAAGTACAGGAATACCACTGTCTGCCCCCCATTGTCTGTGCTAAAGTGGGGTTCATGTCCCTCTCCCCGATCCACTCATTGTGGGAAACGCTGGAAATGCACTCAGATTCTGCAGAGTCCTGTCCCTGCAGCAAGTCCTCTTAAAAAGTCAAGAGAATTCTACTTTGACCTTGGGGCTCTTGGCCTCACCCACCCTACTCTGCCCCACGAGAGGGTTTCATGAGGGTGGGATGAGAAGAGGCACAGGAAGCCCTTGGATGCGTATGAGACAGGTATGTGGGTCCAGTCAGTGCTCACTGCTGCCCACTTCAGAGCTTAGGGTGTCACTTCTGTGAACCTGTCCTTAGAAAAGAGGTCAAAGGAATGTGCACACAACTGTCTTATGAAACCACCTCGCCTAAGAACCCAAACCCTGGCAGAATTGTAAGTTAGCCTTGTGCCTCTGAAAGGCAGAATATCGCATAGCCACTAACAACAGCAATTGTGCCAGACTATAATCCTGACTACTCAGGAGGCTAAGCTCTGAGGCTCATGGTTCGAAGCCAGCGCAGGCAGGAAAGTGTGTAAGACATTAATCTCCAGTGAACCACCAAAAAAGCCAGAAATGCTTCTGTCGCTCAAGTGATAGAGTGGCTAGCCCTGAGTTCAAGTCCCATGAAGGCACACACACCCCCCCAGAGCAGTTGTGACCACCACACAAGGGGATGCTTCCATGGCAGGACTTATAGAAGTGAAAACTTGGAGGCAAGGCAGCAGCTGTCTCTCAGGAAGTTTCTTATGCAAAGAACCCAGCTTTCAAACTGATTGAGTTCAGGAAGAAGGATCTGCAAGAGTGGAGGCCGAGGAAAGACGGAGGCTGAGCCCTGGGTGGGGAGGATGGCACCGGGGTACTGTGGGCCTGGTGCAGGGGAGCTGGGAGCAAGAAGGGCTGCAGTTTGCCAAGGTGGGTCCTGACCACTAGGCTGGCAAGCAGGTTGATGGAGGCTGGGCTTCAGGCCTAGGCTGTGTCCAAGGAAGCTGTGCAAGACCTTTGATTTCAAGGTCATAGGGAAGGTCCGCTTCTGTGGGGCGTATGGATAGAGTCTAATCTGGACTGTGGCACGAAGAGTCAGTGAAACTACCTGCTGCCCTGACTGCCATGGTGCAGCTGTAGTGCGCAGGTGCAGAGGCAGCTGAGCTGAAACTGACCAATGTATGATGGGCCTCAATCCCCTGGGGCTGCAGAAGCCTGTGGGAGCTTCCACAGGGCCAGTGGCCCAGGGTGTCGGCCCATTCTGGCACCTCCCTTGGCTCTGTCAGGCCCTGAGGCTAAGACCTGTCACCCTTCCTCCTTCCCTGTGCCCCATCCATGCCTGACCTGGTCCAAGGGTGAGTGCCACTCTGTCCTGATGCCAGGTGCCCTAGGACAGACTGGGGTAGGTTGCCGAGTGGCCGGGGCTGGCATCCTCACCCTTTGTCCTTGTGCTTGCAGCCTGCTCCAGCTGGTGATCTCAGGTCCCGTGCAGCAGTCACCACATGCAGCTCTCCCTCCTGGCTTCTACCCCCACATCCACACGCCCCCGTTGGGCTATGGGCCTGTGCCAGCCCACCCTGCTGCCCACCCTGCGCTGCCCACACACCCCGGGCACACCTTCATCTCAGGCGTGACCTTCCCATTCAGGCCCATCCGCTAGGCAGGGCCTGCGCACCACAGGGTGGTGGTGTGCCTTCCCGCCTGGACCAAGGACACCTTCAGAGCCAAAGGGGTGCTGGCCCCTGCCGGGGACCCTCAGGAAGCAGCAGGCGGAAGTCCCCAGTCGCCCAAATCCAGGAGCCTCTTGGTCACATTCTTAAAAATCCAGATTGGATGAATGAAAGGGAGGCATGTGGGTCTCTTCAGACTGCTGTGTGGTTGTGTGCCAGTTCCCAGCCCTGGGGACCCTCGATGGGAATGCCGCGCTGCCAGCTCTGCCAGTCCCTCTCCTGGCCTCGCTCCTCAGGAACGTGACACCCGAGGGCAGCTCCGTGAGCTCAGCTGGAAGGGCTCCTGGTTCGCCACAGCTCCGGCGCTGCTCAGGGACACCGGCGGGGTTCTCGCCACCTTGGGAAGGAATTTCTGTTTTATTGGGGGGTCTCCAATTTTTCCTTTCATATGTTCAAATACATTTTTTCTAAACAGCTTCATAGACTGGATTATATGTGCTGGAGATGGAGTCCTGGGCCTTGCCCCCACTAAGTGAGTGCTCTACCGTCAGCTACCCCCGACTTGCACAGTGAATTTTACCACCTCATAAGTGTGCTTCTGCTGCTTGCTAAGGAGAGGGGACACATGGGTTAAGCTACTTTGACAGAAATACAGACCTGGGTCCCTGCCCTACCTGCTCAGGTCCCCCTCAGGAGCGTTTTTCCCTAGAATGGTATTGGAAGGCACCTGCTTTAACTTCTCATTAGTTTGAGAGTGGCCATGTCACTGTGGTACCTCTGGCCTGCAGGTGACTGGTGACAGATGGTAACAGTAGCCATTGCAGCGCCACATGACTGAAGTGTGTTGAAAATGTTGAAAGAGTGGTGTTTAAGGTCAGGAAGGGAGGCTGGGACAGCTGCACAGAGTTGGCCTTCTGTGGCAGGGTCTGTGCGATCCTTCTCATGGGTGAGAGCCCACAGCTTCCTCTCAGCCTGGAGTGCCAGACAGAGCATGTGCAGAAGATCCAGACTTCACAATGAAGCCCATCAGAGATCTTATAAACAGGTGTACTGCTGGGGGTATGACCCAAGTAGCCTACCAAGCTCAGGGCCCTGAGTTCAAGCCCCAGTAGTACCCAAGAGGGAAAAAAGCCGTAAGTATAAAGGTTTTGTTTGTGTTTCAGCTAGGAAGCCCTGCTTCAGCAGGGTCCATATTTATGGGCTGATGTCAGATGAGCCTCTTCCCCAGGTGCTCGCTGACACTAGAGGTCAGCGCCAGACAGTGCTTCTGAAATGATCCAAAGTTAGCGCTCGGGTCACCTCCTACTTCCATCGAATCTGCGTTGGGTGGCGGTGGCTCACACCTGCAATCCTAGCTACTCAGAAGCTGAGGCCCAGAAGATCATGATTTGAAGACAGCGTGGCAAAAAGCAAGGATGGAGGTAGAGTTCAAGTGGTAGGTTCTTTCCATTGAGAGAGAGTCTCAGATTTTTCCTTCTGGGCTGAGCCGAGCTGAAACCATGATTCTCACAGTCTCATAGCTTGGGGTAGTAGGCAGTGTGCCACTGCATCTAGCTATGGGTGGGGAAGGAGGTCTGCCTGGGCTGGCCTCCACCTGCATCAAGTATCTAGGTTTATAGTTAAGAGCCACTTCAACCTGGCTATTTTCACTTCGTTTTTGATACAGGGACTCACTGACTTTATCCTGGCTGGTGTTGAACTTGAGATCTTCCTGCTTTCACCTCGGTAGCTGGTATTGCTGGCATGTGCCACCGTGTCTCACTTTACCAGTTTTTTTTTTTTTTTCCGGCCAGTCCTGGGCTTGAGCTCAGGGCCTGAGCATTGTCCGTGGACTTTCACAAGGCCGGAGCTCTACCACTTGAGCCTCAGCACCACTTCCGGCATTGTTTTCTAAGTATGTGGTACCAAGGAATCGAACCCAGGTCTTCATGCATGCTAGGGAAGCAGTTCACCACTAGATCAAACTCGCGGTCCCTTTACCAGCTTTTTCTATACTAACTAGGAAAACTACCTTTTATTTAATAGTTACAATGTGCCACTTGGCTAAGTGTCTTACATGCATTAATAATTGACATGAGAACACATTTGCAACATATAAATCAGTTTATAGGATAGATGAAGAAATTCAAATTAAAAGACAAAAAGTCATGTTCATCAGAAAACTAACAACATAAAAAGGCCTGGTAAGCAGGGACACAAACATGGTACTACTCTCGCATTCTGTCACTCAACAGGAAGTGACTGACACAACAGGAAGTGCGCTTTGATGCAGAGGAACCAGTTGTCACACTGTGTACATTGGTTTGGTCCGTCTTGAGAGAATAAAGTATAAAATGGTCTCATCATTTAGCAATTCCAGAATTGAAATGCAATTTTCAAGGATACGTGCCTTTATCCCCTTCTCTCCCCAAAGACCCCCAAAGACTATTTCCTTCAAGCCCAGGCAACCACCAGTCTACTTTGTATGGCCTGGCATTACTGGAGATTTCACATAGATGGAAGCATTCAACAGTGTGCCTTGTGTCTTCCTTTTTTGCTGTGGGGTGTGTGTATGTGGGGGGGGGTACCAGTACTAAGCTGGAACTCGGGGCTCGACAGACAGACACAGACAGATAAATATACACACATTGCTCCATGTACTAGTTGTTTTTTGGTCCTGGGGCTTGAACTCTGGTTCTGGATGCTGTCCTTGAGCTCTTCAGCTCAAGGCTATTGCCCCACCCCTTGAGCCACAGCATCACTTCTGGTTTTCTAGTGGTTAATTGGAGTTATGGGTCTCATGGTCTTTAGTGCCAGGGCTGGCTTTGAACTGAGATCCTCAGATCTCAGCCTCCTGAGTAGCTAAGATTACAGGCGTGAGCTACCGCTCCGGCTTGTAGTTTTTTGATTAGGAAAATCCAGAAACAGCTTGAAGAGCCATCCAAAGGCTACCAGTTATAAATTCATAAGTCCTTTATGACTAAACTTGCCCTGTGCCAATGGTTGAGCTAGGATTAGACTCCAGGAAGAACTGTGCGCTGCTGCACTGGAGGACGTGGACTCGTGGCTGCCAGTTATGGGCCCCTGGGCAGCACTGAGTATTGCCAGGAGTTGGAATGTTGGAGAGACGATGGAGTTTTTGTGCTGTAACTAAGAATCCTCTGGAGCTTGCTATGAGATCCACTTAAGTCATACTCCTAATCCTTTAGCTTTAGTTTGTTTTTCAGGCAGATTTTGGTACTTTCACCTGAGGCTAGCCTAAAACTATAATCTTCCTACCTCAACCTCCTAAGTAAAAAACAGTGAAAATAGCTAGGTAGCTGGGATTACAGGAATGTATCACCATACCCAGCCCTACAGTCTTGACTTATTAATACCATAGTTTCCAAATGTGTGTTTTATTTATTTTTTAACTTGAGCCGTTGGGCTGGGCATGGTGGCACACATCTGTAATCCCATCTACTTAGGAGGTAGAGACTGAGAAGATCATAATTTGAGGCTATCCCAGTCAAAAAGAAGCCATGTGTGGTGGTTCACATCTATAATGCCGGCTATGTAGGAGGCAGTGATAGAAGGTTCAAGGTCTTAGGGAAGTGGTCTAGGCCAAAAGCAAGACTATCCAAAAACTGAAGTAAAGCTAGGGCAGGAATATGGCTCAAAGAGTAGCATGTTTGCCTAGTAATCAATCACAAGACCTTGAGTTCAAAGCCAAGTACCACATGGGAAAAAAAATATATAGTGGTAGAGGGCAGACATAACAGTAACGTGTATGTCACCACAGGATTTATTGCAAAGTAAAACAACCAAAAATGTACCTTTCCTCCAAATTTCTTCCTCCAGAAAGTTTCTTTCAGGACTTCAGATGATATGTAGTACTTTAATTCACCTGTGGTTAGACAAAAAAAAAAAAAAAAAAGGAAGAAAGAAAGGAGAGCTGGGCACCAAGGCTCATGCCTGTAGTCCTGGCTCCTCACAATGCTGAAGTCTGAGAATCACAGTTTGAAACCAGCCTGGGCAGGAAACTCTGTGAGATTGTCTCCAACTAACCATCCAAAACACAAGAGTGCCATAATTCTCCAGAGGGCACTGACCCAGCCACACCTACATTAGACAGTTTTCTGGACCATGACAAGCCTTAGCAACTATGTTCCCCCTGGCCATTGGTGGAGCCGTTCCTTTGGTAACCCAGCAGCAGGCCTGTAATTGGTACAAACAGCTCTTCATTTGCATAGAGATCACCATGATTGGTGCAGAGTCCTTTATTTACATGAAGGTCTTCAATGATTGGTGCAAATACCTTTGCCACGCCCCCTTGTGGGCCATAGATAAACAGGCCGTTCAACTCACTTTTGGAGTTAACAAGTGTCAACCTTCCTATGGTGCCTGCATTATTAGGCTCAGTACATGAGAAGCCAGCAACATTTGACTATATGGAAAAGGAAGCAAAGCAGTATCTCCATGGTTGCAGCAATGGTGAGAAAAATGACCACAGTAAATCTTCAGCTTCCTTCTCAGGAAGCAGGTTGCTATCACATGACTCAACACCTCAATCCAAATCGCATGGACAGTATGGTGGGGGGGGGGGACCCCTTAGCTGGAAGCTATTTGGAGACTTACCAAGACGAAAAGACAAGTGAGGGAAGGTACCTGTGCCCTGGATTCTTGCAGCAGGGCTTCTAAAACCTTGGGATGTCCACAGTAATAAGTGAGTCGTTGAGGCTCAGCGTGGTGGCTTGAGGGGTAGGGCAGTAAGTAGCCTTGAGCTGAAGGACTCAGGGACAACGCCTAGGCCCAGAGTCCCAAGCCCCACCACGGACAAAAAAAAAAAAAAAAGAGTCTTTGTTATGAGCTAATGCTGATGATTTAATGAGTTGCCAGGCATTTGCCAGGCAAATGATCTATCACCTGAGCTATGCAATCACCCCCAAAATTGTTTATATAAAGAGGACAAGTGTGCATATTAATAGTATGCATTTTAAGCTATTTATTTATTTATTTATTTATTTTGGTCAGTCATGGGGCTTGAACTCTGGGTCTGGCTGGGTGCTGTCCCTGAGCTCTTCAGTTCAAGGCTATCGCCCTACCCCTTGAGCCACAGTGCCACTTCAGATTTTCTAGTGGTTAATTGGAGATAAGCTCCTCTTGGTCCTTAGTGCCCAGGCTGGCTTTGAATTGCGATCCTCAGATCTCAGCCTCCTGAATAGCTAGGATGACAGATGCCCAGTTTAAGCTCTATCTTAAACTGTGAACCTGTCATCCTGACTACATAGGAGGCTGGGATTAGGATTGTGATTCTAGGCCAGCCTAGGCAAAAAATGAAAAAGAAAAGTGAGATTTTTATCTTAATGGAAGAAGCTGGGCATGGCGCTGGTATGTGCCTGTCAGGTGTGATGAGACATAAAATGAGTGGATTATGGTCCAGGCACAAAGTGAAAAATCTCCAAATCATCAGTGCAGGAAAAGGGATAGAGGCATGACTGAGCAGTACAGCACCTACCTAACAAACTCAAGGCTTTGAATTGAATACCAGTTCCCAGTACAAAAAAAGAAGAAAAACAAAAACGAAAAGGGCTTGAATTTAGGTCCCTGGCACTGTCCCCAAGCTGCTTTTGGCTGGCACTCTACCACTTGAGCCACAGCTCCACTTGGGGCTTTCTGTGGTTCACTGGAGACGAGTTTCCTGGACTTTCTTGCCCGTGCTGCCTGCCTACCGTGATCCTCAGAGCTCAGATTCCCGAGTAGCTGGGATTAGGGGGTGCGCCTCCGGCACCCCACCAAGTGTCAGAGCGGCTGGGAGAGACGCGGGGAAGCGCGTGGCCCAGGGTGGGCCTGAACACCCCGTCGGGGGCTGGAGGGGGGCGGCCAGGGAGTGGTGGGGAAGGGCCAGCCCACCTCGCCCGGCCAGGAAGGTGGCTCGGATGGGCCACAGCAGCAGAGCCGGCTGCCCGCCCCATTCAGAGGGCCAGGAGGAGGGGTCCGAGGTGTGCGCCCCTGGGGCCTTCTGGTTTCATCTAATCGCTAATTAGCCACACTCTGTACCCCTGCCAGGGTGGCTCTGGGGCCACGTCGGCCTGGCAGCGGCCGGCCGGGAGCCGGGGTCCTGACTGCGCTCCTGCCTGGAGCGGAGGCGCACGCACCGAGGGCGCGGCCCGGGGCGCCGGCGGGGAGGCGCCCCCCCCCCCCGCCCCCCGCCGCCCGGTGAGTGTCCGCACCTGGAAGGGTTAAGCACACCGAGCTGCCGGCGGCCTAGAGTGGCGGCGGCGGCGGCGGGCCGCAGAGGCGGCGGGGGGCGGCGGGCGGCAGCGGGGGACCGGGGCGCGGGGGGCGCGGCGGGGGCGGGGGACAGGATGCGGATGCCGGGGGGACTTCCTGTGCCGGCCCCCGCGCCCCCGCCCCGGCCGCTGCCCGCAAAGACGCGCGCACGGGTGGGCGGGCGAGCGCACGGGGACTCGGCTCCCCCCGCCCTGGCCGCTGCCGTGCGGCCCGGGCCGCCCCGGGGCTCCGGGGCACCTGTGGCCGGTTGTCATCCACGCGCCGCGTCGCCCAGGCCACCCGGCGGGGCCGATCCGGGGCTCCGGCCGCGGCCCTGCTGCACTTCGCCATGGTCTCTCCGGGCCAGCCTTGAGTCCCGCGTCCGATGATCCTTGGGCTCTGCCTCCCGGCTCCCCACCCTAGAGTCTCCCCAACTACGTCCCGGGACTCCCCTCCGCCCCTTCCCCCGTCCCCGGGCTACCTCGGCAGCCCTGACGGAGCGGTCCCTCTTCGGATCACGCTGAATGGAGGCGCCTCCCGGAGGAGCCGGCTGAAAACCGGCCTCCACCTCGCAGCCTCCGCGGACCACACCTCCCCCTCGGTAGAGAAATGCCGCACCAGGTGAGGCCCGGGGGACCCGCGCCGGGCGCAGGGACGCCTCCCTTCCGAGGGCCCGCGGGAGCCACTCAGCCTGGGTACCCCGCTCGGAGGCCTGGCCCCCTCTGGAGAGCGGACTCTGGGGAGCACAGGCCATGGGGTGGCACCTGCCTTGGAGGGGGGGGTCCGATGATCTGGACAGCTTGCTTTCCAGGGAGCTGGGGTGGCACCAGAGCCATGTGGCCTGCTGGCGGCCTTGGAAAAGCTAGGCAAGCCTTTACAACAGTCTGGGAGGCAGGAGACCCCGGAGACGGACAGAATTGGTTTTGGACCTGGGTGCCCCGTGGCGCACACCTGTCATCCCAGCTACTCAGGAGGCTGAGATGGGAGGATCGTGGTTCAAAGCCAGCCTGGGCACAGAAGTCCATGAGACTCTTATCTCCAATGAAACCAGCAGAAACCCGGTGGCGCTGTGGCTCAAGTGGTAGATCGGTCAGTCCAGAGTTGAAGTCCCACGACCGAGAAAAAAGAAGAAAAAAGAATCGGTTTTGGAAGGGCACAGGGAGATAGCCTGTCTTTTCGGACTCCAGATATTCCATGACTCCATATCCTTCCTCTTGTGAGGGACTGGATTTCAGTAAGAAACAGCCATGTGGTGAGCCTTGTGAATGTGGTTTGTTTTGTGCCAGTTGACTAGTCTTGAACTCAGGGCCTTACCTCTCACTCTCTGGGCTTTTTCCACTCAAGGCTGGCACTTTACCACTTGAGCCATGCCTCCAGTCCAGTGTTTTTGCTGATGAACTGGTGATGGAGTCTCACAGGCTTTTCTGTCTGGGTTGGTTTTGAACCTCACCTGTCTAAGTCTCAGCCTCCTGAGAAGCTAGGATCATAAGCATGAGCTACCAACATCTGTTTCTCACTGTTGTTCTAAGGAACAACCTGCCCTGGAGACAACACCCCCTCCCCTCTGAACAGCTTTCCTTTTTTTCCTCTCAGCACAGCTGGCTACCCAGGATCCTGGAGTGAACACCAGGATGGAGCCGGGGCCAGACAAAGAAACCAGCGTATTGGAATTTCGAAGTCAGGGGGTTGCAGGTCCAGGGCCGGACCCCCTGTCAGGTGAGGGCTGGAGTTGGGGATTAAGCCCCAGGGAAGAGCTTTGACAGAACTTTTGTATTACTGTGGCAGAGAGCAGCCCCTGGGGTGTCCAGCAAGTTTGTCCTCTGGCTTTGTTAGGCTGTTGCTAGTGAGGGGATTCTAACTCTCCCCACCACCCAACCTGGCACCTGTGTTGGGTTGAAGCTGAGGGCCAGTTGCCTCTACTCCTCTCCTCTTACTGCCCCTGGCTCTGACCCCAGTTCCCCAGATGTGGTAAGATATGAGAAGAGATTGACAGGGTGTGATATACTCAGAGGAGGTAGGAGTAGAAGATATCTAAGAGTCAGTGGACTGCTAATATGGACATGTTTTTAGGTCTTTGTCTACTATTCTAACGAGTACAAATGTTTCATGAAACATGAACTCTATTAGCCTAAGCCAGAGTTATTAGAAATATGTGGGGGGGAAGTGTGTGTGTCTGGGAATGTGGCTTAGTGGTAGAGTGCATGCATCAGTACCATATAAACAATTTTAAAAAATTAGAAAAGCAATATATATATATATATGCACACATGTACTTAGGAGCCTGAGATCTGAGGGTCCTGGTTTGAAGACAGCCTCGGCAGAAAAAAATTGAGACATTCTTATTTCCAAATAACCAGCCAAAGCTGGAAGTAGAGCTATAGATGAAATGGCACACCAACACCCTTGAGTGAAAAAGCTGAGCGAGAGTGCGAGGCCCTGAATTCAAGTCCCCGTACTTGCACAGAAAAGAATAGGAAAAAAAGAGAATAGGATTTTTTTTTGGTTGGTTGATTGTGGGACTTGAACTCTGGACCTGGGTGCTGTCCCTGAACTCTTCAGCTTAAGGCTACAGCCTACCCCTTGAACCACTGTGCCACTTCCGGTTTTCTGGTGGTTAATTGGAGATAAGAATCTCATGGACTTTAGTGCCTGGGCAAGCTCTGAACCCTGATCCTCAGATCTCAGCCTCATGAAGAGCTAAAATTACAGATGTGAGCTGCCGCATCCAGCTAGGATTTGTTTTAAATATCACAATATTAATACTTAGAATGAGAAACTGGATGCGGATTTTACATTGAAGGAAAATGTAGCAGTAAGGTGCCTCCTGTGTTTCCAGGCACAAGACTGGGGTGCTATATCTATTCTAATTCTCATAATATCTCTGGGAAGTACATAGGGCCTTTTGCAAAAGTAGTAGCCAGTGTTGCCAGGGGTTAAGCAATTAGCCAGTGTTTGTGTTGATTTGAGGCTTTAAGTTAGTCCTTTACGTTCCTGAATATCAATCGAAACCTCTTCCTATCTTGGAGTGTTTTAGTGGAGACAATTAGTATATTTCCAAGCTTGAAGGCATTTACAAGCATCTGCCAGGTTCTAGAGACTCATCTGAGCCCAGGGATGACCACTAACTGAAGAGTGAGGACCGCACTGAGAACCACTTGAAACCTGGCAGTCTCCCTGGCCCTTCGGTGATTTCTAGAAGCTGTTTCTTGGCAACCATTCCAGGCAGCCTTATAGAAATGCTTTATTACTGACAGGCATGGTGGCAAACTCATAATCCCAGCTAGTCAGGAGACAGAGGTAGGAGGATCACAGTTCAGTGCCTGCCTGGACAAAAGCACGAAACCCAATCTGGAAAACAAACAAAGCCAAAAGGGCTGGAGAAGGCGGAGGGTGTGGCCTCGTGGTAGAGTGCTTGTTTACCATGCATAAAGCCCTGGGTTTGATTCCTTGGTAGCACATATACAGAAAAAAGCCAGAAGTGGTGCTGTAGCTCAAGTGGTAGAGTTTTAGCCTTGAGAAAAGTCAATGACAGTGCCCAGGCCCTGAGTTCAAGCCCCAGGACTGGCAAGAAAGAGTTAGAGACAAGGTTCAGTTGGTAGAACACTGAAACAATAAGCACAAGACTGTGAAACCAATAGGCAGTACTGGACAAAACAACAAAAACAACAAAGAAAAAGAACCCAAAATGTTGTACTCGGGCTGGTACTGGTGCTTGAAATCAGGACCTCGTGCTTTTGCTTACCTTTTTTTTTTTTTTTTTAAGTGGATCTTGGAGCTTGAACTCGGCCTGGGCACTGTCCCTGAGCTCTTCAGCTCAAGGCTACTGCCCTACCCTTGAGCCAAGCCCCACTTCCTGTTTTCTAGAGGTTCATTGGAGATGAGAATCTCAGGTCCTTTTGTGCCTGGACTGGCTTTGAACCTTGATCCTCAGATCTCAGCTTCCTGAGTAGCTAGGATTACAGACATGAGCATAGGCAGGCACCCAGCTTGCTTGGCTTTTTCACTCACAATTGGTACTCGACCACTCTACCACTCATGCCAGCTTTTTGCTGGTTAATAGGATAAGGGCCTTGCAGGTTCACCTGTGCTGGCTCGTCCAGAATAGCTAGGATTGTAGGTGTGAGCCACCAGCACCCCACAAAGGCTTTATCATTTATAGAGAAGGTGATTTTCATTTATTCAAGGTGTGACCCTAGCTCAGGTGACTTTAGCACGGAGTTGATGGCTTGGCAGTTGGGACAGCAGCCAGTTCACTGACTTCCACAGGAATGGTATGAGCAGCCCTTGGAACCAGCACTGGTCAGGGTGCCAAGGTCTAAGCACAGAGCTTGTGTGGAGAGAGGGACAGAGGAGGAGGGCTCAGGGAGCTGGGATCCCTAAGAATGAGGTGGCCATAGTGCAGGCTCCTTCCCCTGGCATTTCAGATTCCACCAGGATGCCGTGATCACTTGGTCTCATGCCTTGGGGTTCCCGCTGATCCCTCTCTATTGTAACCTTGAGCAGCGGTGCATGGACGGGAGGGGGTCAGGTCCTGGGATCCCCCTGTAGCTCTTTCTCTCTGGCTTCCTACCATCCCACTACAGATGGCAGTGGTGGAAGTGACTGTCAGGAAGAGGCGCAGGAGGGGAGCAGCAGCCTACGACCCCCAGCAGTCTCTGCCTCATCTGGGACCAGTACCATCACGGAGGAAGCCCGGTTGCAACAGCAGGACTTGCAGCAGCCAGAACTGCAACAGCAACCGCAGCTTGAGAAGCTCCAACCGCAGCAACCACAGAACCAGCCAGAATCGCCTCAAGAGCAGCAACACCATGATGGGCAGAAGCAGCTGTCTCCACTACAAGAACTGCAGGAAAGCCACCCATGCACACAGCACCATGGACTGGAGCCTCAGCTGCAGGTAATGCAACAGCAGAGCCAGGAGCAAGTGCCAGAGCTGCCACTGTTGCAGAAACAGCAAACGCAAGAACAGCAGCTGCCACAGGAACAGCCGCAGAAAATGCAAGAGCAAAGCCAAGAGCCACCGCTGTTGCAGAAACAGCAGGTGCCAGACCAACAACTGCCAGAGGAACAGTTGCAGAAAATGCAGGAGCAAAACCAAGAGCAAGTGCCAGAGCCACAGCTGTTGGAGCAGCGACAAGAGCAATTACAGCAGCAGCAAGTGCAAGGTCAGTGGTTGCAGGAGCAAGGACAAGATCAACAATTGCCAAAGAAACAGCCTCAGAAGCAAGAGCAATGTCTAGTGCAGCAGCAGGTGCAATTACAGCAGCTGGAGGCACAAGATCAGCAGTTGCAGAGGCAGCTAGAACAAAGTCAACAATTACAGCCAGAGCACCAGCTGTCACAGCCAGAGCAGCAGCAGCAAGTGCAAGAGCAACAGCTGTTGTTACAGCAGCAGCAACAGCAGGAACAGCTCCAGCAGCAGCAGCAATCGCTGCAACAGCAAGAACAGTTGCAACAGCAGCAGGCACATCAGCTGTTGCAGGAGCAGCTGCAAAGGCAGCTGCAACACCAGCTGTTGCTGCAGCCACAAGGACAAGACCTATTACAGCAGCAGCTGCTCCAGCAGCAGCAACTGCTCCAGCAGCAGGAGCAGCTGCAGCAGCAACAGTTCCAACAGCAGCAAGAGCAGCTGCAGCAGCAGCAGCTGCTGTTGCTGCAGCAGCAGGAACAGCTGCAACAGCAGCTGTTGCAGCACCAGCAGCAGGCACAGCTGCAGCAGCAGCTCCTGCAGCAACAGCAGGTGCACATACAGCAGCAGCTGTTACTGCAGCAGCAGGCACAGTTGCAGCCGCTGCCACCACCGCCGCAGCCACAGCAGCAGCAGCCTCCACTGGAGCCAGAGGAGGAGGAGGAGGTGGAGCTGGAGCTCATGCCGGTGGACATGGGGACGGAGCAGGAGCTGGAACAGCAGCGGCAGGAGCTGGAGCGCCAGCAGGAGCTGGAGCGCCAGCAGGAGCAGCGGCAGCTGCAGCTGAAGCTGCAGGAGCAGCTGCGGCAGCTGGAGAAGCATCTGGAGCAGCAGCAGCGGCTGGAGCAGGAGCGGCTGGAGCGACAGGAGGTGCAGCTGGAGCTGACCCCGGTGGATCTGGGCGCGCAGGCGCCTCACGGGGTGCAGCTGGAGCTGACCCCGGTCCCCCCGGAGCTGCAGCTGGAGCTGGTGCCGGCGGCGGGCGGCGGCGGCGGCGGTGGCGGCGGAGCGGGCGTCCCGGGGGCCCCCGCCGCCGTGGTGGTGGCGCCTCCGGGCTACGTGGTGCTGCAGGAGCTCATGGTGCTGCCCGCCGCCGCCGTGAGCGCGCCGGCCGTGGTGGCCATCCCGGGCCCCGCGGGCAGCGCGGCGCTGGCCCCGGCCCGGCAGCGGCGGCGGCGGCGCGCGCGGGACCGCCCTACCATCTGCGGGGAGTGCGGCAAGGGCTTCAGCCGCAGCACGGACCTGGTGCGGCACCAGGCCACGCACACGGGCGAGCGGCCGCACCGCTGCGGCGAGTGCGGCAAGGGCTTCTCGCAGCACTCGAACCTGGTGACGCACCAGCGCATCCACACCGGCGAGAAGCCCTACATCTGCTCGTACTGCGGCAAGCGCTTCAGCGAGAGCTCGGCGCTGGTGCAGCACCAGCGCACGCACACCGGCGAGCGGCCCTACGCCTGCGCCGACTGCGGCAAGCGCTTCAGCGTCTCCTCCAACCTGCTGCGCCACCGGCGCACGCACTCGGGCGAGCAGCCCTACGCCTGCGAGGACTGCGGCGAGCGCTTCCGACACAAGACGCAGATCCGCCGGCACGAGCGCCAGCTGCACGGCGCCGGCCGCCCGCGGGGCCTCGGCCTGCTGCGCCCCCCGCCGCGCGCCCCGCCGGCCTCCGGGCCCCGCGCCGGCCGCCGACAAGGCCCCGCCGGGACGCGGGGAGCCCAGGCTGGGCCCGGGGGCGGCGGGACCGCGGCACCGACACCCCCGGGCTGTGACCTGACCCCGATTGCGGGCCTTGATCCCGGTCTCTCTGGACATCCTTGAGTATCGACGGGAAAGCAAACTTCCTGTCCTCCCCCAGACCCCTGAGGTGTCTCAGGTTCATAGATTCACACACACACACACATACCCCGTCTCTACCCCACCCCCAACTAAAATCCCCTCCCCACCCCCCAAGAGATCCATCCCTGTGGCTGGAAACCACTCATTCTCCTTTGAGAAAAGTGGATTTCAAAACTCGCCGTCTGATGTGGACCGATCGCTAACCAGGGAATAAAATACACGCACCACGAGACACAAGTGGAAAAAAAGAGTGGGGTCAGAGTGGAAATTATTTCAAGAGAAAAATGGGCTGGCGGGGGAGAGGGGTGGGGAGAAGGGAAGGAGCCCCATGCTGTGCTGAGAACTGAGCCAGACCTTGATTGGCCTTGAAAAGTTCTTGCTGGGGTGGAAGTCCACCAGGCACCTGTAATACTCGCTACTCAGGAGGCTAAGACAGGAGGATACAAGCCTGGAGGCCAGGCCTGGCGTTTGGCCTAGTGGTAGAGTGCTCGTCTAGCATGCACGAAGACCCAGGTTCAATTCCTCAATACCACATACATAGAAAAAGGCTGGAACTGGTGCTGTGGCTCAGGTGGCAGAGTGCTAGCCTTGAGAAAGTCCAAGGACAGGGCTCAGGGTCTGAGCTCAAGCCCAGGACTGGCAAAAAAAAAAAAAAAAGTTGGAGGCCAGTCTGGAGAGCAAAGTCTGTGAGACTTAGCTAAGGAAGATCCCAAGGCTCTGAGTTTTCAAGCTCCAGCTCTTCCTCTCCCTTTCCTTCTCCCTCTCCCCCTCCTCTTCCTCTCCCTGCTTCTCAGAAGCCTGGTCTAAGACCCATGGGGATGAAAGCAGCCCTGAGCAGTGGAGTCCAGTGGAGATTCTGGACTTAAGCTTCTTGCCTTGTGGTAACCTGACATGGAGGGGTGGGAACTCTCTCTGAGCTTGAAGGCCAACTGGATTATATATGGATGCCATTGAATCCCCAGGTCACACCCCACCACTCTCTAGATCTGCAGATACAGAACATATTTCTGTAAAGCTTACTCAAGACCTTGCAGAGTTCTCAAGGTCAGTTCTCAAGGTCAAGGAAAGTTCCCCCCCCCTTCTCTCTCTCTCTCTCATGCTAATATTGGGGTTTGAACTCAAGGTTGCATGTTCCTGCTTGGCCTTTTTTTCTTCTTCTCAAGGCTGGTGCTTTCCTACTTGAGTCACAGTCCACGTCTAGCTTTTTGTGGTGACTGAAGGGTTGCTATGGAAACGTTTCCTTATTCACAACCAGGTGAGATGACACATACTTGCCACCCTAACATCTTGATAGGTGTTAGTTGGGCTCTCCTCCTTTTCTGTCTCCCCATGTGTCTTCTTTGTTCGCTTGCTAAACAAGAGCAAGTTCCAGGATCCATCGTGTGTTTCTTCCTTCTCTGTCTATACGCTGAGCCCAGCTTCTTCCAACCCCTGGCTTTTAAACGCTATTGATCATAAATAGATGCCTTGCTACTTGTGGCATGATAGCTCCTTTGGGAAGCAGAGGTCAAGAGGGCTGTGGCTCAAGGCCAACCCCGGTAGGCAGTTAAAGAACACCTCCTCCCCCTATCTGAACAAACACGCTTACATTCTTCTCATCCTAATTACATGGAAGGGAAGAAGGATAGAGGTCAGGTCTATGCTGCCCCCAGGAAAACATATGAAGATGGGAGTAAACAGTGGCTCAATGATGGAGTGCCTGCCTAGCAAACCTGGGGCCCTGAGTTCAAATCCTAGTACCAACCATCAAGAAAGAAAAGAGAGAAAATGCCGGGCCCCGGTGGCTCACACATATAATCCTAGCTCCTCAGAAGGCTGAGATCTGAGGACCATGGTTTGAAGTCAGTCCAGGCAGGAAAGTCCATAAGACCCTATCTCCAATAAACTACCAAAAAAAAAAAAAAAAGCCAAGTGCTAGAGCTCCTGCCTTGAGCAAGACACTTATGGACAGTGCCCAAGCCCTGAGTTCAACTTCCTAGACCAGCACCTTCCAAAGAATTAAATAATAATACAAAAGGAAGGGGTGGGAATGCACTGATAAGATTCAATGCATATTCTACAAAATTAAGAGAATTAGAGGAAAGGTGAGTTGGGAGGGTTGGGAAGAATGATAAAAGGGGTGATATTGATCAAGATGGCATATTCATTGATTACTTTGTTGCATGGCAACTCCTTTGCACAGTTACTTTAAAATAATTTTTTTTGCCAGTTCTGGGGTTTGAATTCAGTGCATGCTAGACAAAGCACTCTACCACTAAGCCACATTCCCAGTCCAAGATAAAATAATTTTTAAAAAGGGAAAGGAAGGAAAAGAAAACATGTTAAAACCAAATTCTCAGTACAGAATTAACTCAATTCTAGGCTAGGCATGATCTCAGCTACCTAGGAGGTAGAGGTAGGAAGATCTTGCTTCCAGGCAGGTCCTGGGAAAATTAGTGTGGGAACTCCACCAGAAATATAACCTAAAGCAAAAAGAGCTGGGCGCATAGCTCATGTGGTAGGGAGTCTGCCTAGCAAGCCCAAGCCACTGAGTTCAAATCTCAGCAACATACACACACATACACACTGACTCCATTATGCACAGACACACAGATTTATAGTGAAGTTGTTGTGAGTATCAGACAATAGGAAAATAGAGAACATTCTGCTGAACAGAGTTAGGGTTCTTGCCGGGTGCAGTGACTCACACCATAATCTTAGCTACTCAGGAGGCTGAGATCTGAGGATGGAGGTTCAAAGCCATGGGGGGGGCACTAAAGTCCATGAGACTTATCTCCAATTAATCACCAAAAAACTGGAAGTGGAGCTGTGGCCCAAGGGATAGGGCAGTAGCCTTGAGCTGAAGAGCTCAGGGGCAGCACCCAGGCCCAGAGTTCAAACCCCCTGAGCCACACAATAACAAACAAAACAGAATTAGGATTCTTATGGGGGCCCTAAATTATCCCCAAATGTGCCTTCTGGGTACTTTGGTTTTCTCTGTAGACACCCAGGACGGGTGGGAGCTGTGGTCCTCCCTGGTCTGCCTCTTCTCCAACAGCAGTGACTACTCCCAGCATGCCTTGCAGTCTTCCCAACACCACATTTCTACATTCATTCTGATTCTTGCCATCAGGAAAGCCCCACAAGGCTAAGCTCTCACCCACCCCAGACTTCCATGGGTCTTCAAAGTCCTTATGCTAGCTGAAATGGTCTCCAGCCAACTCCCAGGGCAGGGGTGTGTGTGTGTGTGTGTGTGTGTGGGTGTGTGTGTCTTTCTTCTTGTCACCATAAGAACCAGGCTGTCCTCGTCATCTTGTTCCATGCTTGGCTCTCCAGGTCTGATACCTTCTCTGTCGTTCTGTGGTTTTCCTTGATAGCTGAAATTTGCTAGTTTTCGGGTGAGGGTGTACCAAAGCTGAAAGTCACGGTCTCTGGGCTGGGACTCCAGCTTCTCATCCACTCTTAGGGAGTCCCTGCAGCCAGTCAAATGACCAGGTGTCCATGATGCTAGCTTTCTACTCCTGAGGGGCCCCAGCCTCTAGGAGTTGGGGAGATTTGGGGCTCACTGGCACCTCACAGCTCTGTTTGACTTCTTTCCCAGGTGAGTCTTGGCAAGGCTGGGCCTTCATGGCTACTGGGCTTGATCCCTGTTCCCCCCCCCACCCCCCGGCTTTAAGGAGTTGGAGACCTAATTGTGATATTCTTGGAGATGCTGTTGGACCTCATTCAGTGAAAATGATCAAATCTCACTCTGGGCTGCAGCCCAGGAGTGGAGGTGAGTGTTGCCTTTCAATGCTGTGTGGCCTGAAAGAGGACTCAGGCCTAATTCTCCATTAATAATTTTCTTGGCAGTATGGAGTTTGAATTCAGGATCTTGTGCTTGCTGGGAAGGGAGCCATGCTTCCAATCCCCCCTCCCCCCCCCCCTTTTTTTTGCACCAGTTACCATGAAATAAGATCTTGAGTTTGCATGTGTCTGCATCTGGCCTGTGATTTTGCTGCTTTACATTTCTTGCCAGAGCTGGAATGGCAGATGTGTAAACACACTCAGCTTCTTTCATTGAGATGGAGTCTGGTAGGCTCAGTTAGAACCTCCATCCTTCTCCCCGCCAGGCCTTTCAGTAGCTGACTTACCACTGACAAGCACTCACCACTGCACACAGCTATTTGTTGAGAGGGGGAGTCTAAAAATCTTTTTTTTTTCTCCGTTGCCCTTAACCTATGATGCTACGATCTTTCCAGTCTCAGCTAGGATTACAGGCATGAGCCACTGCACCTGGCTATAATGAATAATTCTTAATTCCCACAGCTTGCCACTGCCACCTGGGTCATCTTAGCGTCCTTTAAATGGCTCCATGATACCTAATTGTCCCCTTCACACCCTCCAACAATCTTGGCAAATTATCACCCACTCCTGTCTGCTGTGTCAGACACCCCCTCCCCTTAAATGCTCCAAATGTTCACCTAATCTTTCCCTCCCTCTCTCCCTCCCTCCCTCCTTTGCTCCCTCCCTCCCATCCTTCCTTCTTTTTTGGTGTCTGTATGGGACTTGAACTTAAAACCTGGGTGAAAGGGACTTCCCCAATTCCTCCCCACCTTACCCCCCTTTGACCTGCCAGGAAACTCCCTCCCTTTCCTTGTCAGAGCAGTGTGCCAGAAGCCCACCGAGATGATAGGCCCCTTCAAACAGCAAAGGTGTCAGTGGTTGCCCCAGCCAATCAACTATGTTGAATTCCATTGGCCACCTGTGTATGGCCAGCCCAGCCACATGGCTGGCGGTCTATAAAGGTAGCCTGTAAGATCAGGCGGGGTCTCTCACTCACATCTTAGAGACAGCCCTGACCGGTCAGTATGATTCTCCATGCTAGGCGCGGAATAAAACTCTGTTTAACTTAACTTCCAACTTCCGCTTTTGTGTCAGACTCGTTCCTTTGACCACGGACCCTAACACTGGGCACTATCCCTGGGCTTTTTTCCTCAAGGGTAGTGATCTCCCACTTTGAGCCACAGTGCCACTGGATTTTTGCTGGTTAATTAGACGTAAGACTCTCATGGATTTTTCTGCCTGGGTTGGCTTTGAACTTTGATCCTTAGATCTCAGCCTCTTAAGTAACCAGGGTTACAGGCATGACCTGCCAGCACCTTGTGCTCTCCTCAGGTTCTTCCTGGGTGAACTTTCCTTACCATATCTCAGTCTCTGGCACTTTTATTCTTTTTGCCAGTCCTGGGGTTTGAATGCAAGGCCTAGACACTGCACCTGAGCTTCGTTTGCTCAAGACTAGCACTCTACCACTTGAGCCACAGTGCCACTTCTTTCTCTATGAATGTGGCCCTGAGGAATTGAACCCATGGCTTCATGCATGTTAGGCAAACACTCTACCACTAAGCTACATTCCCAGCCTGTCTCTGGCACTTTCTAGAACTGGCTGGAAGTGCTACCTCTCCTGGGACAACTTGGGGACTATGGCACCTCTGTTCATCCCATCTCCTGCGCCCTGACTGCTGATGTATGCCTCATCATTTGTCCTATTCCAGGCCTGACACCCCGTGGTGTGGTTGTGTTTTCCCCAGGACCAGCTGATGGCCCTGTAGAGGAGTGGAGGCCTAAGATGAAGGGACAGCTACTTTCCAGTGCAGATGTGTTTTTCTGGTTCACACTTTTTCCAGCTGTTGAAGTGGACAGGCTGGGGCAGGCCTTGTCTTAAAAGCTGCAAATCCTCCCTTTCCTCTGGCTTCCAGCTCTGTATACAGCTGGCAGCAGGGAAACCAGCCCTGATATGGGCAGGTTCACCTTCCCTGAAAGCTAGATTGGTTCCCTTCCCTTCCTGTGTTTCCAGCCTGGCAGATGCCCCACAGGGAGGCAGGTGACTGGCAGTCCTTGGGCATATCTGTACTTGGGCCCACTACAGTGAAAATTATTATCAAATTCTACCCAATTCCCAACTGTCTATTATAAGGAATCCCAACACCTGGTCTAACAGCGATTGTCAAAATTCACTCCCCTTGGCAGACAGGATGGGTTGTGAGGGCCCTTGAAACACAGGGCTGAGTCTTAGTCTTCGTGCTTGGCTCCATGGCTGTCCTGGAGCCTTTTATGGTCACAGTCCAAGTTCCCACCTTGCTGATAACATCTCCTTTCATGGTTCCTGGTTCGAATCAGCTTTGTTCTTCCTTCCCTTCTCCTCTTCCCCCTCCCCCCAAAGGGAGACAGAATCTTACTATATAGGCCAGATTGGCCTTGAAACTGGAGATCTTTCTACCTCTGCCTCCAGAGTGCTGGCATGACAGGTGTGTACCCAGGCCTGGTCTTCTTCCCACCTTCCACAGCCCTGACAGACGTACTGCATCAGCCTGTCACGCGCTTTGGCACGTGATTCCCACCTGGGCCTAGAATAGCATATCCTACACAAGGGACTAGGTGGGATTGAAAGTTGGAACTTTTAAGTATTTACTTAAAAGTTGAAGACAATCCCTCTTGTAGATAAATGCTCTACCAATTAGCCATGTCTCCAGCCCTTCTGGTTTTGTTTTTGAGATAAGGTCTTGCCAACTTTAACTAAGTTGGCCTTAAACTTAGTATCTCCTATCTTTCCTCTCAATAACTGAGTTTACAGGTGTCCATCAGTACTCAAGATAGGACTGAACAGTACATTAAACATGGTAGTGATCATGCATGGTTGTGCACACCTGTAATCCCGACGCTTAGTAAGTGAGGCAGCAGGACCATAAGTTGCAAGCCAGTCTAGACTACATGGCAGGTTCTGGGTCAGCCTGGCTATGTGATTGCCTCAAAATATGGAGAGGGGCGGGGGGATATGAATATTCCTGTAATAAGGTGGGAGGGGGTGGGGTCTTGGGTAAGGATCAAGCTGGGCCAGGCCAAGGGGAGATGATTGTTGGGAGACAGCAGGGTCTTGGCCTGACCCTGCGTGTATGTGTGGGGTGCTAAGGCCCAGACAGAGCTGTTGTTACCCTCCCCCACACCAGCTTGTTCTCTTACTGCAGAGACTGACCCTTGAAGGCTGTGTTCTTCCGATCCCTTGTCCACCACAGACTCAGCAAGGCTACTGGTTGCTCTCACTCCTGTAATCCTAGCTACTCAAGCGACTGAGATCTGAGGATTGTTGCTCAAAGCCAGCATTGGCATGTACTGGCAAGGTGATGGGGTGCAGGAGGAGAGAGTTGGGGATGTTCTCCTTACTCTGCCTCCCATCATTCTTCTGTTGTCACAGCTTCCACAGGGTGACCTCAGTCTGCATAGTTCTAGCTCTTTCTAGCTTGATGGCACCCTTCAAATCTATGGGTGTAGGGGAGGGGAACACACTGACAGCCTCATGGTTTCCACATTCTCTTGCTTCCCTTTGCCTGCAGACACTGCTTTTGGTTAAGCTACCCTTCCCCTTGCCCCTTTCTTGGGACCCTCTGGGGGGTTTCCCTGCTGAATGTAGCTCAGGATGGATGATCAAGAGCCAACCAACTTCCTCTCTCCCTCTCTTGCTCCTTCTTTTTAAAATAGGGACTTAATTTTTAATATTAAAAAAATGGTGCTAGTAGTAGGACTTGAACTTGAACTCGGGCCTGCGTGCTGTCCCTGCGCTTTCTGGCTCAAGGTTCCTGCTCTACCATTTAAGCCACCGGTCCACTTCTGGCTTTTTGACAGTTAATTGGAAAGAAAAAAAGAGTCTTAGAGATTTTCCTGCCCAGGCTAGCTTCCACCATGATCCTCAGATCTCACTTCCCTGAGTAGCTGGGATCACAGGTAGTTAAGTCATTGGCACTTGCTTTCAAATTTCAGTCCCTTTGTCAAGCTGAGGCTCTGGAGTGGAGTGGATTTATTATTTCAGGCAGGAGTGAGAAGTTCTTTTCGCCTCCTCCTAGTTGCTGCCTTGTTTTTGAAGATCCAAGGCTGGGGTTCATGGCAACACATAACAAATCAGGGTACCCTGAGTGGGAGCTGAGGAAGAAACTCGGCCCAACACCATTCCAGACTGGGAAAAACAAAACGCCCAGGACTTCCGTGGGTGTCACCGGCACACCACCAGACCCACGTTGCGTCCCCAGGGTGGGACACCACGGATGGGTTCAGGAAGGGATGGTGTCACACAGGGATGGATGAATTTCCACGCATCCTCAGACGGCGTCCGCTGCTCTTCCGCCAGGGCCCCTCTCGTCCCACGGTCCACAACCCTATCCGCCCTGGACGGCCGCTGCCCACTGAGCCACCCCGGGTCCTTGATCGCTGCTGGCCATCACATCGCGCCCTGGCCGGCGACCCCGCTGTCCTCACACGAGTGGACACCTGGCCCAGCTCTGCGCCTGCAGTGACAGAGAGGAGGGGCAGAGAGACAGAGATGAACCTCCTGGCGCCCCCCCTGCAGCCAGGCCCCAGCCAGGCGGGCCGGATCCACGCCCAGCCGGGACCCCGTCCTTCGTGGGGGCCGCGGGGGCGCACGGCCCTGATACGGAGCGCGCGCCCCGCGCACCTCGGCGGGACGGATCTCTCCAAAAGATCGGGGTGTCCAGGCAGAAGATGGGGGAGCCGCGTGGCCCGGGCGAGCGTGTCCAGGGCGTCCCGTCACCACCACGCATCCAAACAACCGCGCGCCGGCGGGGCGCCCCGGTCCCCCGCGTGACCGGAAGTGCCCCCCCGTGGGCGCGAGCGAGGCGGGGCCGGAGGACGGCACTTCCGGTGCCCACGCGCCGCCGCCGCCGCCGCCGCGCAGCTCGCAGCCGTCACTTTGTGTCGCGCGGGCCCCGGTGGCCGCAGGCGCGAGCCCGTGGGCTGCCCCGGGTGGGGCCCGGCCGGCGCGCGCGCGCGCGCGGTGAGTGAAGCGCGCGGGCGGCAGGTGCGGGTGGGGCGGCTCCCGCTGGAGGGGGGTGGGGGGAGCCACGGCGGGGCTCTGAAGGCCGCGGGGGAGGGGCACTGGGCGGCGCGGGGGGCGGGGGGGCCAGGCCGGGCCTGGCAGGACCACCCGCCTCCCCCCCCACCGTGCCCCGCGTGGGGCTCCCCACGGGGGTGCCGGGACCCCCGCCCCGGGGCCTGCGCGTCAGGGGCGCCCAGGACCCGCGGAGCCTGGCGGGCAGGCAGGCAGCGCCTAGGGGGGGCGGGCACCCCCCGCTCCGCCCCCCCGGGACACACCCATCCCGCGGGAGGTGTTGGCAGGCCTAGCACCCCCAAGAGGTAGGAAAGAGCGGGGCCGCGGGTCCGGGCGTCCCCCCCCCCCCCTCAGCCTTGCTTTGTGACCTTGGTGGGATGGGGTGGTGGGGGGGGGCGGCTCGTGTCAGAGCCTGCCCCTCATCTGCAATGGAGCTTCTGTGCTAAGTCTTCTCATGCCAGAAAGGCCTGAGAAAGGTGGGTGGGTGGGGGGGGGGGATCAGGAGTCAGGGTTAGGTCAAGGGGGAGGGATGGGCCAGGAGAGGGAGGATCAGGTCCCCTAGCTCAGCCTGTGCCGGCTGAGGTTGGCAGCTGGTTTGGTTTACTCAGTGTTGGTGGGGTGGTGGCTGTCTGCGGGCTGCCCTCCTACACCTGCACCGGGAGAGGAGGGGGGCGGATTGCCAAAACCTTGGGTTTTGTGAGGGTCATGTTGGCCTGGGAGGGACATCTTCCTGAGGACACAAAGACCCAGAGGGCCTTGCAATCAGTGGCACCACATGGGAAGAAAGTGACTAGATAGGAAGCACACACAGTGTGGCACCTGCACCTCCACCCTCCACCCACCACCGGCCAAGTGGGTTTTCCAGGTTAGGACACGTGTGCAGGTTCGAAGACTTTTCAGACTTGGCCACTTCTTTCTGTCCTTGTTCACTCCTTGTCCCATCTCGGTCACCTCCACTTGTAAATGTAGCATTTTACCTAGGGTTCGTGGGGCCAGTGGAGATAAGTGCCTGGGGGTGGGGAGGGGAACTGGGGGGTTGAGGGATGAGGCTAGAGTCAAGGCTGAATGAGTTTCTCCCAGGATAAGCGGGGGAGGGAGGAGGAGGAGATTCTAGGGATGGCCAGGAGATCTCAGAGCCTAAGTTATGACCTGCCCTGTCCCTGAGTTCCATTTTCAGAGCCTTGGGTTGTGCTTCTGGTCAGGCTGGTCCTAAGCCTGCCTGCTGGAGGACTGCCCATCACAGACCTCTGCTCCCTTTCTGGTCACGAGTGGGTACTTCTTTCTTGAGCTGTTTAGCTCAAGGTTAGCCCTCTACCACTTTGAGTCAAAGTGTGGCTTTTTAGTGGTTCTCGGACTTTCATGCCCGGGCTGGCTTTGAACAGTAATCCTCACATCTCAGCCTCCTGAATAGCTAGGATTACAGGCATGAGCCACTGCACCTGATTGAAGTATTTTTTTTTTTTTTTGCCAGTCCTGGGCTTGAGCTCAGGGCCTGAGCACTGTCCTTGGGCATTCCTCAAGGCTAGAGCTCTACCACTTGAGCCACAGCACCACTTCTGGCTTTTTTCTATGTATGTGGTACTGAGGAATCGAACCCGGGTCTTCGTGCATGGTAGGCAAGCACTCTACCTGTAGGCCAAACTCCCGGCCCCTTGAAGTATGGGTTTTAAACAGCTTTCAGAGCAGTTTTGGAGATGAGCATGAGTGCTGTCTGAGCAGAGAAGTCCAGTGCTCAGGTGGGCAGACTTATGTGTGTCTACGGGAACACCCGGGTCTTTACCCAGGCTGCCGTGTGGTCTGGCACTCCAGAATCCTTTGGGACTTCATGCTCAGGGTTCTGGGGTGGCCCAGACTTGCTTTAGACCAGACTTGCTTTGCTTGTGTGGCCAGTGCTGGTGTGAGACTCCGTCTTGAGTTCACAGCCAAAAGGGAACCACAGAAATGAGGCCTGGTCAAGATCATCATCACGACTGTCCTGCCAGGGGACTCCAAGGGGCTGGTGAAAGATGCCCAGCAGGGAGGGAGGACCTGGAGCAGCGTGGCTGGTCTGCCCTGCACCTCTGGGCTGAGTCACCTGTGAACCTGGCAGGAAAGTAGAACCTAGTGGGCCTTTGGGGTACTAGCATTCCATCCCTTGTCTTTCTGGAGTCTCACGCTCAAAGTTGGAGGAATGTCCCAGGGCATTTTATTCGTCTGTTTTGGCCTGGCAATGAGCCTGCCTCCATGACCCACTGAGCTTTACCCCAGGTGCCTTATACACCGCAGGAGGTAAGGGTAGATGGCTTCATCTCTTGCCTGGCTCTCAGGAAGGAGCCTGACCCTGCTTGACTCTTAGCTCTGACTCTCCCTCTCTTCCCATAGACGCCAGGTCCTGCCTCCTGCCTCTCTAGCCTTGAAAGTGCCTAAAGTCTGGCTGTGTGCAGGCTTGGTCTCTTGCCTGGTTCATGCATGCTGAGGGCTGGGTAAGTACTCTGCTGTCAATGGGTTGCTTCTGTAGGTGAGACTTACCTTACCAAAAAAATACAGGCTGGCAGTGACTGCTTCTTGTGGGCCTTGAGGACCTAGACTCTAAAATGCTCATCTCACCCAACAAAGTAATGGCAGCTTGAAACCAGGTGTGTGGCCTCCAGAGAGCAAGTGTGGAGGCTGTGGGCCAGGGATTTCCAGGAAGCAGCTCTTTGTGGGTCTGGAACGGGCCGGTTACATAGCATGAGGTTGTGGACAGTGCCCTGGTCTGCCATCAGCTCTAGCGGCTTCATCTGTGTTTCAGGTCAAGAGGAGACTTGCTCGCCAGGAAGATGGCAGCTCTTCCAACAACTTCAGAGTCCTCAGCTGTCCAGCTGGAGAGAGTGGAGGACAGGGCAGAATGTGGTACTGACCAGGAGGAGGAGGAAGAGGAAGAAAAGCAGAGAGAGGTGGAAGATTTGGAGGAGGAGGAGGAGGAGGAAGAAGAGGAGGAGGAAGAATCACAGGTACAGGTACAGAAGGTGGCAGAGGTACAGGTGAAGGCCAACTTGGAGGAGGAGAAGGAAAAGGAAGAAGAGGATGAGGAGATCGTGGCAGAGGAGCCAAATCCTGGCTTGGAGACCCTTGATCAACAGAGCCATGAGGGTGATACCAAGTCCACAGTTCTTCGGAGAAAGGGTAAGAAAAAGGAGCAGCCCTGGGGGAAGAAGAGGCCAGGGGTGTACCCAGCTGGGGAGAGCTCTGAGGCCCCAAGGGGAGCTGGATCTGGTGTTGGCATAGGCCACTCCAGCTCAGGTTTTAAAATAAGGGAACAGCTGGGTTGCTCCAGCTCTGCTTGCTGACTGGGCAGAAGTGTAGGGGGCCAGCTCCTCAGTGATCTTTCCCATCAGCTCTGCAGGCTTCCCGGGTTACAGCTACTGCTCTCGAGGAGGAGGAAGAGGAGGAGGAGGAGGAGGGTGAGGAAGAGGAGGAGGACTTCCTGACAGCTGGGTCCCAGGTGAGCTGCTGTCTCTGATGCATCAGCAGGCAGGGTTTCCCACTGGTGCCTCTCCCACCTGCAGTCTGGAGCTTTCTGTGGGGAGCTCTCTGTAGGTTACAGACCAAGGGGCAGAAGCTCTGCTTGTGCAGTGACCTCCGAGGCCTTGCTGTCCCCTGGGATCAGGCTGCTGCCCTCACCTGCCCAGGGCCCATTTCCTTGCTGCTCAGTGAAATCAGACAACTGTGCCCCCTGCCCTGGAGTGTGTGCTCAGTGTTGCTGTGGCTGTGTGACGTGGAGGGGCTATGCGGCTTGGCTTTATGCCTCCACAAAATCATTTTCCCTGTCTGATACGGATTCCTCATCTCTAGATGGGACTGGCCTGTACCCCCAGGCCTAGTGTGAAGCCAGAAAGCCCACAGGGCACCTGGAGTCCTATCCAGATCCACAGTGCAGGGCCTTACAATGTTCTCTCTGGATCCTGGGTGGGTGGAGGCAATGAGCTCCCTCAGCCCTTTATCTGGAGCAACTGAGGCCAGGCGAGGGTTGTGTTTTCCAGGGACTGGTGACCTTTGAGGATGTGGCTGTGTACTTCTCCCTGGAGGAGTGGGAGAGACTGGATGCAGAGCAGCGGGCCCTCTACCAGGAAGTGATGCAGGGGAATTATGGGATCCTGGTGTCCTTGGGTAAGGGAGGAGTGATGGGGAGGGTAGGAGGGAGAGAAGAGAGAGGGAAGGAGGGAGGGAAGGAAGGGAGGGACTAAAGGAATGAGGGTGGGCTGGCCTTTACTTCTCAAAGACTGCTTGCTGGCATGGCTGTGGGGGTGAAGCCAAGGGAGAATGTCTCAAGCCCATGGTCTGAGAGCTGGCAGATTCTGAGGCTAGCCTATTCCCAGAAGAGCCCTAGCCCTGCCTGGGCCTGCGGGGTGGGGAGTATGTGAGCCAGGGGAACACATTCTGTGGATGTGCTGGCCTTGCGG